>NC_056741.1:1674617683-1674917683 GCF_019279795.1 Protopterus annectens
ATCAAAGTGGGTGACTCCACATCAACCAGTAGACCTGTCACCAGAGGGGTGCCACAAGAGTTAGAGGTGGGCTCCCTACTGTTTGGTATATACTTCTCAAAAGTTCAGGCCAAAACTAGGGAGTTGTGGCTGACCAAGTCTGCAGGCAAGTGCAAACTGGGTGCAATTATCGAATCCCCAAATGATGTTAGTATACTTCAGGAGGGTCTTACGCAGACCAACAACTGGTGTCTTAGTCACAGTCTCAAACTGAGTGCAAAGAAATGCATCATCATTCCCTTCTGTAAAAACAATGTCCCTTCACACTATCAAATTAATTACAATACAATTTGATTTTATTTATTTATTTTATTTTTACATTTGTTAACCGGCTTAGTCTGACTTGGGGCATAGAGCCCCCTTTCAGCAGAGAGCTGAGGAGAAAAGCGCCAGGAAAGTAATTAGTAAAAATAAGGGGAAAAAAAGTACCAATTCAAGTTGTAAGATATTTAACAGTACAAAAACAGAGAAAGAGAAATATACAACAGGAATATTTACAAGGCAAAAGTACAGTATTTTGAGAATGCAGTAATAATATGTTTGAGAAATTTGGTTAGCATGAAGTTATATACAAGGAATATAGCAATGCTTTAAAATAAAAAATATTGTCTAATATGTAATATACAATTCAGAGTAGCAACATGACATAGTACATCAAAGATGCATTTAATAGCATATATATTAACTGCAGAGAGAGTAATATGTGTAGACAGCTTAGATAGGAAATACCAGGCAGATATGTTAATCAAGAGAAGAAGAAAAATTCATTAGGTTATTTCCTGACAAGTACAGATCCATGCATGTTGGAAATTAATTTTTAGGTGCTTTTTAAATTCATCACTTTTGGCAGTGGAGCGAAGGGATAATGGAAATCTGTTTCATGAGTATGCAATTGAACGACTGTAAAGGATTTTTCTATTTTTGTTTGGATTGGTCACCTGTAGTAGGTTTTGTTGTGTGCTTCTGAGGTCACGATTGGGTGTAAGTATGGCTGTAAGGGCAGGGCAGCAGTTGGGATTATTCAGGATGCTATGTGCAATTTGTAGTTATGATATTTGAAGCATGTGGGGGAGCTCAAGCCATCTTAAGCTTTCCAGGGATATGCAACGATGGGATTTGTAGCTATTACTAGCTGCAACTCTGGCTATCTTGTTATAGGTAGTTTCTAGTTTGGTTAAGAGATTATTTTGGAGGTTTGTAAGTATAGGAGCAGCATACAGCAGTGATGGTAGAATAAATGTTGAGCTAGTATTGGTCTAGATTTGTTAGGTATATATTTGTTGTTGTGGTAAAGAAGACCTAGTTTTTGATTGGACTTTTTGATACAGTTTAAGATATGTAGGTCGAATTTTAATTGATCATCTGTAGTAACACCAAGCAATTTGGTGTCTGAGTCATTGGTGATGATTGTATTATCTAAGGATGAGATGGTGAAATTTTCTTTAGCTGGACTGAGGTTGTTGGGAAGGAAAAGGAGAAGTTTGGTCTTTTTGGGGTTGAGAAGCAAGTTGTTTTCAGTTAGCCATTATTCTACCAGGTGGAGAGATTGTTGAGTAACAGTGTGGAGATTTGGTATATTGTTGGAGGTGTTAAAAATTGTGGAATTGTCTGTGTACTGCATTAAGGTAGAGTGGGGGCAGGAGACATGGAGGTTATTTGTAAACATATTAAAAAGTAGGGGGGTCAAGACAGAGCCCTGGGGAACTCCTGTCTTAACAAGACAGAAAGGGGAGAAGGATGTTTGCCATCTGATGGACTGATATCTGTTTGAGAGGTAGCTGTTTAACCAGGAGGTAGTGAAGGTACTGAGTTGTAGGTTGGAAAGTTTATTTAGGAGGATGGGGTGGGAAACAGTATCAAATGCTTTGGATAGGTAGAGAAATAGAGCTGATATAAGTTTATTATTATCTCTGGCTTAGGCAATGTTGTGTGTGAAAGATAGGAGAGTAGTGGTAGTACTGTGCAAGGGTAGGAAACGGTGCTGTGTGGGTATAATTAGGTTTGCCTGTAAGAGGTGGTTTAGTATTTGTCTATGTATACATTTTTCCAGTATCTTGGATAAGGAGGATAATATGGCAATAGGCCTGTAACTTCAGGGTTCTATAGAATTTCCTCCCTTGTGGAGGGGTATTATGAAAATTTTATTCCAGATATATGGTACTGCATTTTCTTGGATGGGTCTATTGATAAGTATAGATACAGGGTATGCTATGGATCTGGCTGCATGTTTCAGAAATAATGGAGCAAGTTTGTTGGCTGATGGTGAACAGGGTTTGAGTTTGTTAAGATGTGATCTGATAAAGGAAGTTGCTACGGGTGCTAGGGAGAACGAGGGAAGAGATGAGGTGGGAAGTGGAGTCTTAATATCGAGAATGTCTGGTTTAGTAAGCTTTTCTATTGTTTGAATGAAAATGTTGTTAAGTAGAGTTGCAGTTTCACTAGAAGGTTTGTTATAGAAGGGGTTTGTTTAAGAGGGGTTTCCTGGAGATAGTAATTTGTTTATTGAGTTCCAGAATTTCTTCATGTTAGAATGTGGTTTGCTCAGAGAGTTGTGATAGAATTTTTTTTGTCAAGTAGGACCTGCTTTTTTGTTTGGTTTGAAAGCTGTTTATGTAAGTTCAGGTGGAAAGTTGAGTTGTTATTTTTCCATGCTCTCCAGGCACTGTCTATGTTGTTCATAAGGGATTGAGTTGCCTGATTTAGCCATGGTGCATAATTACATTTTAGCCTACTGGAAGCCAGGGTGTTAAGGCTTTTTAGGAATATATTGTTGAAGCTTTGGACAGCCTCATTAAGGGGTAATGTGTGTAGGAATGACCAGTTTACGGTGGACAGTAGTTCATTTATGGTGACAGGGTTGTAGTTTTTAAGGTTATGTGACTCTTTGTATTGGTGGCTCTTGTTACGAATGGGAGAGTGTCTTACTACTGAGGTAAGGAGGTGGTCACTAAGGGAGTTAGGTAGGGTGGAAGGGTTATGATAGCACTGGGGGTGGGATATTAATATCCAGTCGATGACTGAGCTGTTCTGGGAATTTTTTGCTGGTGCGTGGGTGAGGTGATCATCTGGATAAAGCCATAAAGCCTTATCAAGTAGCTAGGGGTTGCAGTATTAACACGGTTCCAGTTAATATTTATATCCCCAAAGATGATGGTTTCATAGGGAATGGATATATAAATCCAAGAAAGAAACTGCTCGAGTAAGGGAATGTTTTTACCTGGGGGTATGCAGATCACTGCAATGACAAGTTTTTTGTGTTGATTTAGGTTAGAGGCTGCCTTATATATTTCAGAAGGGCAGAAATCAGGGATAGCTATTGTGAGAGGGGGAGAGAGATCTGGTCAGAGTAGAGTATAGCTACTCCTCTATCCTTTTTTTTTTTTACTTCTATCCAGTCAAAGAATATTATAACCGGGGGGAGAATTTCATAGTTTGTAATATGAGGTTTTAGCCATGTTTCAGATAGGGCAAGTATATCTGAGTTATACTGAGAAATCCAGGCATGAAGGAGGGTGCTTTTATTGACAATGTTTTGTATATTCATTGCCAAATTTTTTTTTGAGGCTTGTAATCATAATGAGTTATTTGTGAGGGAGTTGGAAGGGGTGTGCTATAAAAGTATGGTTAAAGTGCTGTTGGCAAGGGCCTGGGTTGAGGTGAATATCACCAGATAAGAGTAGTATTGTCCTTTGAAATATTTGTAGGAAGAAACATTTGCAAAGCAATTGATGTTTTGTTTTTATGAGAGGTTGGGCATTCGGTATGTACAATACTTTGAACTTGTGAAATGATATAGTGGAATAGTTAAAGAGAGAGGGGGCAATAGGGGTGGAGCAGTTATCTATATGGTGGACAGTGAGATAAGACAGTGTGGGAGATGGAGTGGTAAGCAGGTGAGGACTATGGTAAGTGGCTAGAGCTGAGAAAAGAATTTAAAAAGGAGGGAGAGAAATAGAGTTTTGAAAGTTATAGCCATGATTTAGTTTCAGGCCAGAAAGGATTAAAGGGTAAAGAATTTATTTAAGGTTAGTAGAAGAAATCAGGATTGATTGAAGGCATTTTATTAAACAAGTAACCAAAAGAGGTAATAGCTGGTAAGGTTCAGGAGGGGAGGGGAGTTGCGTTACAGTTGATGACAATGTGGGGTATGAATAGAGGAGTGGGGATGTTTATTGGTTAGTGCAAAGGCGAGGCAAAGCAGGTTTAGCTATAAAGAAAATTATATCGGGGTGGTTGAGAATGGGGGTAGGGTAGAGAAGTGGAGTGAGTCCGAGTGCACCAAGGGCGAATGGAGTAGGATGAGCCAGAAAAGCAGACCAGGCTGGCTTCCAAGAAAAAAATCAACCAAGCTCAGTCAATTCCAGTTCAGTGTATCACAGTATCTGCCTAATAACTAAAACATTTTTGTGCTACTAATCTAGTGCAGTGTGGTGTCAAGGACCACACCACCACCTCTATAGGGAAAACATTACAAGTATGGGGTTGCAGGTACACAGGTAAAACTTCTACAAGAGAAAGAAAGTATTTTTAAGTAATTGACCTTGGAGTATAATAGGAAGATTAATTGCGGGGACCAGTAGTGTGCACACCTACAGTAAAAGGCTATAGCAAAAATGTCTTCAGTTTAGAGGCTAGATTAAAGTCTTCAGTTTAGAGGCTAGATTAAATACAACTCTAACATACACTAGTTTAGCTGAAAGCACTTTAACCTTCCACAGATGCAGGGTCTCACACTGCAGGGCAACTGGACAGTCTTTGGTTTATTGGAGGTTGGCCAGGACACAGATAAAACTTTTTCAGAGGGGAACTAGCTTAGCTGAAAGCACTTTAGCATTCCACTGATGCAGAGTCTCACAATGTAGGGAAACTGGCCAGCCTTTGGTTTATTGGAGGATGGCCAGGACACAGATAAAACTTTTGCCGAGGGGAATTAGTTTAGCTGAAAGCACTTTAGAGTGCCATCGTCTTTCAGTGCAGGACAACTGGACAGCCTTTGGTTTATTGGAGGATGGCCTGGATGCAGATAAAACTTTTGCTGTGGGGAACTAGTTTAGCTGAAAGCAGTTTACTGTTCCACCAACACAGGGTCTCACAGTGCAGGGCAACCGGACAGCCTTTGGTTTATTGGATGTTGGCCAGGAAATAGAAAAAAACTTTTGCTGAGAGGAATGTGAGAACACTACTGGGGATTCCTATGAAGCAAGGGCAGGAAAACTAACATGCTAAGGAGCAAATACAAAAGTTTGTTTAACAAAAAGTGAGCTATCAAACAGAAGGGGGTCCTACTTCTTATTTTTCTGATAATAATGCTCATAGAAAGAGTATGTCAGTGAAACATTTTCCAATGTCCAAAAGAAAAATGCTTGAGAGACAGAAGAAAACACAGAAATTGACTAGAAGATTCAGAGGTACATTGGAAATGAATCAGAAACTGGCTTTGAGAGATGGAGTTCAACAGGATGAAAACCAACGACTTGTAAATTAATGAATACATATGGGATTACAAACCATCAAGTACATTTGTGAAATATGGCAGAACAAGAAAGCCTGGAAACATTGGCCTTTTTAAATTTCTTTCCTGTCATTAATGTTTGGAAGAACATTAAGGAGATGGGAAGAGGAAGATAAGAGGTAAATGTAAGAAAAAGAGTTTTTGTTCTTAACAGTATTTTTATAAAACATGACATGTGCTCCACTTCATAAAGTTGAAACGGTTTCATTTAGTTTTGTGTGTAATAGTAAACAGGTAACCTTTTTTCCCTACTTTCCTTCTTCCTGCTCAGTTTAAAGAAATGAAGGCACAGCAATGTAAAAAAAGAATCTTACAACAACCACTGACCAATGAAATTAAATGAATGGTGCATATGTGGGATAATAATAAATCAAGGTCCTGTCTCTTTGCACAGCAGAGTCATACATTCTTGATACCTTTTCTGATTAAAAGCAACATTATAGTAACAATCTTAGATCAACTACTGACTCATTAAAATCGACAACTACAGCATTTATTCTACTAACTAGGATCTACAAACTCTTATGTTTATGACTTTTTACATTAGGCATGAGTTCCTAATTCATAAAAGAACTTTCTACAAAGAACAGAACCTTCTACACTTTCGTCATGCTAGTATATTTGACAGAAAACTATTCATCAGATGCATGCTGAAAAGCACTCAGGAATTCATCTTGTTTCAAATGCATTTAAGAAATGAAATGCACACTAACAATTTTCCTTCATTTTTCCTTCTCTGTACGGGTCCCTATTATATCAACAAATGCTTAGGATAGTGAACACTGTTTAATCGACCCTCTTTAGTTGAAATTGTGAAATCCCGAATGCACAGAACAGCGATTTTTTTTCCCTGGGAAAAAAATCATTGGGCCATTTTCGGGACTTTGCCATTTCCTCCACTGTGGTGCCATCTCGGAGTTGATATATTTAAGTAGGGTTGTGTGGGGGGCAAAGCCCTCCACTTTATATTGTTTTTTTTTACGGAGCAGCGATTTTTTTTCTCTAAGAAAAAATCGCTGTTCCGTGTATTCGACGTTTTGCCATTTCGACTTTTTAAGGACAATTATACAGCGTTCACTATTTTAAGCATTCGCTGTTATAATATAGACCCCTCTGTACACCACACCCTTAACACCTAATTTGCTGTAAGCTTAGTAAGAACCTATGAACTTATGATGAATTATTAATGCCAACTCTCTTGCCAATGGTAAACAGCAAAAGGCAAAAGACAGCTGCACACTCAGGTGAGTTTGAAGACAAAAATGACCTCATCATTGAATACATTTACTCTTATGTCACTGAAATAATTTGTCAACAACAACTAGTCAACAAATCATAATTAGGTTCAAAATAATGTTCTCAAGGTATTATCTACCTATTGAACTGGTTACAAATAATAGTGCACTGTTTATGTCAAGGGAGATCCAACAGTTTGTTACTATGGTTTTATGCAAACTATACAAAGTCCTCACTATTTGCATTCAAATGGTAGAACAAAAAGAATAGTAGAAAACATCAAAAATACTGAGACAAGCAGAGCCTTACCAAGCACGTTTGAAATTTCTCCAATACCTAGTCGCACACAGGACAGCTAGTTTGCAGTGACAGGTACTGTACCCAGAGTTGCAAGCCAAAGGGTTGGGAGGGTGGCCTAATGGTTAAGGTGTTTGCCTTATAAACACAAGGTGCAGAGTTTGAGTCTCACAAGGGATAATTGGCTAGGCTTGAAATGGCTCGCAAGGGCAGTTAGTCTAGTACGAACCTATGAACTTAAAAACTCCTGGCATTGCTTTATATTCTTACTCCAGCTATCTAAGTCAATAAAAAGGGTCTGTTGCCATGGATCTAAACTTTCCCATTATCTCCGTTACCAGTTTAGTGGCTATATGCATCCTCAGGCAATGTAGAAATTCCCTCATGTTTACTGACAACCAGTTAATTCTCAAACAAACTGATATGGTATGTGAGAGATGTATTTGCACAATGTCACTGGAGGCAAAGTTCTTACATAAAAGTATTCCTAATGTCAATAAGGTTGTCAAGTAGTACACATGCTGCACCCATTACACACAATTCAAACAGAAATATAGACCCACATATGCTGAGGCACTTAAATGTAACCTTCATAAACCATAAAGACTTCCTATATGTAGTTCACATAACAAATACCCTCAATAGCCCCAAATGCACTCTTTCAAAACAACACCCATATCAAAACATAGAGTCACATCTCATGAAGCCTCTATCTCTTAGCCCATAAGGAAAGCCACCATACAATCCAGCATTCTGGTCATTGGTGACTCCTTCACGAAACACATCGATGTCCCCCTCACCAGGGTGAGTAAGGAGAAAGTCATGGTCAGTTGCTTATCAGGGGCTAGGATCCAACACATTACGCACGCACTCAGGTCATTGGACCACAAGTATCAATATGACTCAGTCATAGTCCATGTGGGAGTAAATGACTTGAGACATACCTCTCTAGACTATACGAAGAGAGATATCATGGAGTTCTCGGAATATGTGTCTCAGGCTGGTACGAGCCTAGCATTGAAAAACATGTTACCTTCTCCAAGGATGATGCCACAATATTAACAAAAGATGATTGACTTTAATAATCTGGTGTCATTCTAAGGGGTGCAATATTTGTCAGCTTGGAAGGAGATGGTCAATAGACCACGATGCTTTGCCAGGGAGGGTCTGCACTTCTCCCCTCTAGACTTTTGAATATTAGCTAAAACATTGTCTTCCCCCATAGTGCTTTTTTTAGGAAATACTAAACTGAAAATACTTCCGATATAGCAAATCAAAATCAAGAAAATATAAAGGTGTTACTGCTCAAAGCTAGGAGTCTAAACAAAAAACTCCACTCCCTAGAAGTTCTCTTCACCCTAGAGAATGCTGATGTCTGTGTGGTCACTTAAATTTAGATCATCTACTTCACAGGCGGGGACTAAAGGAGGAGGTGTCACTATTTACATCAAAAATAAAAATACCCCAAGGCTGGACAAACAAGACAATGCACTTGAACTGCTCCATGTTCAAATCACCATAGACAAAATCCAATATCACTTCCTTGCCAGCTGTAGGTCCTCCTCTATTACCCAGGATACCCATACCATGTATTTAAACTTATTAGAAACACGAACCATCCAACCGAATACGATATACCTGGGTGACTTTAATTACCCCACTATTAATGGGAATCTTATGCAATACCAAACGTACAGGCACAGACATTCCTGGATTTTGTAAATGCAAACTCCCTGAACTAGATAGTCAATACATCAACCAGGGGTACAGTCATACTGGATCTGGTCCTCACTAATATGGGAGAGTGCTGCACACCCCTACTGTAATGTCTTCCCTGGTAAGGACAGACCACAAAATGGTCTCCTTTGAAGTAAAAATAAATCCTGGACCCCCAGCTAAACCTGGAATATTCAGAAACTACTCTAAGGCTAACCTCCTACTATTAAGCAATAACCTGGTAAAATTTCAAGCCCCCATAAACCCTGACAACACTGCTACCTATGCAGGACTGTTCACAGAAATCCTGTACAAGCATGTTAATAGCTACATAGAGGCATCTGTATCCACCAGGTAGAAATACAGAACTAACTCAAAAAACAAGCTACCCTGGTGGAATAACAAAATCAATAGGCTGTATAACAGAAGGGAGAACATCATGGTAAAAATTAGGAGGTGCAGCATCCAGCAGGATAAAGGTACTCTCATCAAACTAAACCAAACTAAACAAACATCTCAGAGGACAAATAAAGTCTTCCAAAGTCAGATTTGAGGGGAATTTGGCAGCCCAGGCCAAGGATAATCACAAAGCATTCTTTAGCTATGTCCACAACCTCAAAAGCAATACACAGTTGTGTGAAGAGTTCATTGTAAATGGAGCCACCTATACTAAGCCAGAAGATATAGCAAACCTACTGGCCAATAAATTCAGCTCCAACTTTATCACAAGGGAATAGGTCCTTAATGCTCTCTCTCTAAGGCCAAGAACATTGCATCAATGGGCCCAAATAATATCCCAGGATGCCTTCTAAATAGCATGAAACATGACCTATCAGAGCCTCTGGAACTGCTATTTAACTATGGCTTCTAAGCAGGCTTTGTGTCTCATGCATGGAGATCAGCAACAATCATTCCTCTGCACAAAGGTGGGTCATCTACAGATCCTGGAAACTACAGACGCATAAGTCTCGCTAGTCTTATATGTAAAGCCATGGAAAGAATTATCATGGAAATGATCAATAATGGTATAGTAAACCTCCAGACACTGGACCCAACCCAGTTTGATTTCATTAAGGGCAGATCATGCCTACAAACCCTGATGGACTTCTTTGAGAAGGTCACCAAAGCAATGGATAAGGGCAAAATGGTTCACACTGCCTACCTTGACCTGACCAAGGCATTTGACACAATACTCCTCTCTGGTATTGTTGACAAACTCAAGAAGTTGGGTACAGACTCGTATGTCACCCAATGGATAGCCATCTGGTTCGCAGACAGTACCCAGGAAGTTAAAAATGGGGAGTTCACCTCAATAAAGAGGCCAGTCACAAGTGGAGTCCCTCATGGATCAGTCCATGGACAGCTGCTTTTTGGCATTTACTTCTCTGAAGTCAAAGTCAATGTCAGTGGTCTGTGGCTGACTAAATTTGCAGATGATTGCAAAGTAGGAGCTGTCATTGAATCCTACACTGACACAAATGTTCTCTAGAAGGGGCTGACACAGACAAACAACTGGTATCAGAGCCATGGACTAAAATTAAATGCCAAGAAATGCATAATAGTATCCTTCAGGAAGCCATCCACCCCTGGTAACTATCATATTGACAACATACCCCTTAGAGTTGACCCAGTAGTCAGGGACTTAGGGACACACATAGATAGTAATCTAGCCCTTAATCGTCATGTGTCTACAGTAGTGAGGAAACCATTCTGCATTGCACAACGTATACACAAATGTATGGCATCTAGGTCCAAGGAAGTCATTGCTCCACTGTATTCGGCATTCATCAGCTCTATCATTGAGTACAATGTCCCCTTTGGCATGTACCTAACTAGGCATATCCAACAATCGGAACATCCACTCACTAAACAAATACAGAGCTTAAGTAAAATGTCCTATGCAGACTGCCTCAGGGCTCTATTCCTGTATTCTGTCTCCTACAGGCGTTTGAGGGGAGATCTATGCCTGACATATAGGGCATTGTCATACCCTACTCTGCTGGACTTCCTGCAAATCTGCAAAATTAACAGAACCAGAATTATCCATTCTAAAGACTTAAACCTTTCCTGTGATATAAATAGATAAATAGGACCTGCTGGTAAGGCAGGTATATATATCCCAGAGATTACCCATTCTCTGGAACAGGTTTCCCGTCCTTGTGAAGCAGAGTTCCTCCCTAACCCAGTCAAGTGCACCCTGGACAATTGGATGTGGAACAGGAAATTCATCCCTAGTTTGGCTCCTATGTCTCTAATGGACACAGGCAACCTGTAAATGGTTCATCACCCAGGCCTCTGATTGCACATGTTTCCTCTACCAAGCCCCTACTTACACTCATCAAGGGTATCAGAACTTATCAGAGATTTGGGATGCATGGCTAGGCTTAAAAAGGCCTGTGTGGTCATTAGCCTAGTAAACATCTATGAACCTATGAGCTCTCACAACACATTGAGCTGCTTTGCACAAGGCACACGAGTCAGCCCTAATGCTCAGAAGACAAATGCAAACTGACATGCCAAAGCCTTGTCTAAACTTGAGCCTAAAATTATTCTATACAATATAGTCAAAACAAGATGATTACAAAGATAAAGCTTTATATAAAATGATTAACTGCTTACATAATTTTTGGACACCTAATACTTTTCCTTTAACCAGGTCAATCTGTCCTTTTAAAGTAAGATAAAAAGTGATTCACAGGTGCTGTGTTGCATAAAATTACTGAAATATGATCACATATGGTGTAAAAAGAAGATGGTACCATAGTTTGATGAAAGAGAAGACATATCCATGTCATTCCTGATGAGCGTCAGCTTAAATGTAGTATTCCAGCAAACCAACTAAACTAGTCTGACCTGCGAATAATCAAATCTATGTCTAATAAATATAATAGAAATACTTGCTAGTATTGCATTTTCAAAAGTTTCAAAAATAACCACATCATATGTAATTATTAAAATATGCATTTGAAAATTAATCCAGATTGTTTAATGTACGATGCATTGGTTGTGTTCCTCTGTATTTGTTTATTTATTTGACATTTGGTAACCAGGGAAGTCCGCCTGGGTCAGAAACCCATTTTCAGTGGAGGCCAGGGGAGAAAAGCTCCAACAGTAAATTTAATACAAAAAGCACAATTAATATGTTGTACAAAGTTCAACCAACATTACAAAGTTCTCATAGCAAAAAATTATAACAGATCTAAATGGGCGGCTCTTAAAGAACTGTCTAGAAGGAAAGAGCTGGTAATTAAACCAGCCGAGAAAGGTAATAAAATTGTAGTGTTACATTTCTCTCAGTACATGTGAATGTGTTACCAACATTTAGATAATACAGCTGTTTATAAAACTGTTGATATTAATGTTTATTACAATGTTATGGAACAATTCTCTTTGTTATTAGCAAAGGGCATTATGTTGGGATATCTTACTAAGGAGGATGTAAGTAAGAAATTGAGTCTGGAGGGTTGTACTATGGCAACATTTTATTGTTTGCCAAAAATTCATAAAAATATGCACAACCCTCCAGGGCGACCCGTGACACCCGTGCCCTGGCCCAGCAATCAAGGAGCCTCAATCCTCACCACTAACACCAGAGAGGGCATCTCATATATGAGGAAAGGATAACAAATACACACAGTAAAGTGTAATTTCCCTTAAGAGCACACAGAGATCGCAGTCAGTCAGGGGCTGGTCACTCCCTTGCTCCACAGGTCCCCAATAAGACTCCCCACTGGCACAGCTATAGGGTCCAGATCTCAGCCTAGCTGGGCAAGCTAAAATCTCCAGCACCTTCTCTGTCCAACCAGTGCTTCGTGTCCCTGCCCAAGTAGCTGACATACACACACTTTGAGATAAGAGTTTATACAACCACACAGACACTTATGGGGAAGGCTGGCACAGGTTCTCCAGCTGTGCCCCCTTTTACACAGACTATAAGGTAGTAATTACTGCCACCACCCAGCTAATATTTATCAGCTGCTCAAAGGCCCTTAAAAGGGTGTCCAGTTATTACTGCACAATATTATTATCCAATTGGTAGTATAGCCCAGGGCTATAGCTATAGGAGTGGCTTTGTACAATTTTACCAAAGGCATACAAGTACTCTAAAGAGCTTAAACTATCTCTACACAAACCAGCCACAGTTAAAAGGTTTAAAAATATTTAATAATAAATAATTAAAACCACAAGACAATACTTTCTACTACACAGTCATTGCTAGTCATGAGAGTTCAGAGATCACACAGAAATACTTAAATCAGTAGTACAGTTCTGACGTCACAGAAAAACACTTAGTCTAATCTTTATAGTCCTTGCTATTTCTACAAGAAAACACACTTCTAAGATAACTTACTTACATAGAGAGCATAAGGCAATGCTGTGAGTTGGATGTTCAGAGAGAAAATTCTTCATAATATCTGGTTCTCACTGTTTAAATTGAAACTGCAGTTCTGATAAAACATTACATCATCTTTTACACTTTCCTGGTTTTTCCAGGCTGACAGAAACTGCATTTACATTCTTTTACACTTAGATCAATAAAGGACATTCCACATGTACATTCTGGTCATTAACTTTAGCCTTAAAACAATAGGCAGGAAGCCTTCATCTAGCCAGACTGGAGCCGACTTATAAACATCAAAGGCACTCATGAAATAATTTTAATTTTAAAGGACCAACAAGAAATGCTTGACTTAGCTTTCTTTACAGCAGATGGCAATGTTGCCACATTGTTTTAAGTTCAACATTCATATTTGCAAATGATAGAATTATCTGCGCAATTCTACCTGGCTAGGCTGGCAGCCTTCACCCATCTCTAGCAGTCTTCACACCCCCCCCCCCCCAGAGAACTCAAGCTAGTTTTTCAAGTGACCCTTGAGAAACGCCGCTTGAGAAGGTTAGGTCTGTCTGGGTATACCTACCCCATTCCCTGTCTTGAGAGCCCATCTGCATTGGCATTGCTATTCCCACTGTGGTGCTGCACTGACATATCACATGCTTGCAATCCCTGGCTCCATCTTAGCAACTTGGCATTTTGCTGACTGGCTCTGTTTAACCATGTTAGAGGGTTGTGATCTGTCATAACAGTGAATTTCCTTCCATACAGATAAGGCTGAAGTTTCTGCAATGCCCACACTATGGCTAGACATTCCTTTTCTACAGCTGCATAGCATTCCTCCCTTGGTTGGAGCCTACGACTGAGATAAACCACTGGGTGCTCTTCCACCTCTGAAGAAAGCTGGCTAAGTACAGCCCCCACCCCATGGTTTGAAGCATCCACCTGCACAGCAAATTCTTTGCTGTAATCTGGACTGGCTAACACAGGGGGTCCTCCCAAAGCTTCTTTAAGCTTCTGGAATGCCTGCTCACATGCTGGGATCCACACTACCTTATCTGGTTTGTTCTTCCTTGTCAGGTCTGTGAGGGGAGAGGCTATGGTACTATAACTGGGGAAGAACTTTCTGTAGTACCCTGCTGTCCCTAAAAATGCCCTCACCTGCTTTTTAGTAACAGGGGCAGGCCAGGCCTGAATATCTTCCACTTTGGCAGATTCTGGCCTTATCTTACCACTCCCCACTCTATGTCCTAGGTAGAAAACCTCTGCTATACCCACCTGGCATTTGCTCGACTTAATGGTCAACCCTGCCCTCTGTAGTCTGCCCAGCACCTCCCTGACATGCTGAAGGTACTCTGGCCAGAAATGGCTGCAGATGGCAATATCATCCAGGTAAGCAAGGGCAAACCCTCCTGCTCCTGCTAGGATATTATCTACCAGCCTCTGGAAAGTCACTGGGGCATGCTTCATCCCAAAGGGCATCTGTGTGAACTCATACAAGCCAAAAGGAGTCACAAAGGCTGACTTCTCTCTAGCACTGGGAGTCAAGGGCACCTGCCAGTAACCCTTGGTAAGATCAGTGGTTGTAAGATACTTAGCCCCACCCAGCTGCTCTAGGGTCTCATCTGTCCTAGGCATGGGGTAAGCATTCGACTCTGTGTGACTATTTAATTTCATGTAGTCCACACAGAACCTGGTGCTGCCATCCTTCTTTGGCACCAGCACCACTAGGGAGGCCCAGGGACTGCTGGACTCTTGAATCGCCCCTAGTTCCAAAATTTCATGTACCTCCTCCCTCAGGGTCTGTCTGACTCTCTCAGGCACCCTATAAGGGGCCTGCCTAATAGGCCTTTGGGGTCCTGTATCCGCCTGGTGCTGCACCAGGTGGGTACACCCTGGTTTCCCAGTGAACATGTCCCCAAATTCCTGCAACACTGCTCAGAGTTCTCGAACTTGGGTAGGAGATAGCTGCTGGGACATTGCTACTCCTTCCACTGAGGTGTCAGCCCGAGCCTCACTGAGGAAATCAGTCCTCAGATCTCCCTCAGACTCCTCCTGCAATCCATTGCAAATGCTCAGCACAAGGATCTCCCTATCATGGTAAGGTTTCAACATGTTAACATGGTACAGTTTGTGTCCCTGCCATCTGCCTAGCAATTCCAACATATAGTTAACATCACTTCCATTTCTTATCACCTTGTAGGGTCCCTCCCAAGCTGCTTGCAGTTTGTTGTGTCTGACAGGAATGAGAACCATTACCTGCTTCCCCACAGCATACTCTCTAGCTCAAGCATTCCTGTCATACCACACTTTTTTCTGTTGTTGGGCTTCTGCCAGGTTCTCCTGGGCCAAGCCCATGAGGTTCCCTGAGCCTTGCCCTGAGGTTTAGGACGTATACCACAACAGACTCCTTGTGAGACTCGTACTCAGGGGCGGCTCGTGGCATCGGGCTGCCAGACTGCAGCCCCCTCAAAATAAAAAATAGAAAGAAAAATGAAAAATAAAAAAAAAATTATTTTTTGAAATTCGCGGACTTCGCGCATGCGCAGTAGTCCCGACTACTGTCGGTCTATGCGCATGCTCAAGGCAGTCCGGCAGTCCCCATAGGGGGATACAAGGAGACGTCTGTGCACTTTTACAGTGCACAGACTCGCCAGGATTATGGGTCGCGTCCGGACTGCAAGAGCAGCAGCAGGACTCGGGACGGAGCATTAGGGATCTCGTCTGGAAGGAGCATTAGGATCTCGCGGGTCTTTCAGTATTGCGCGGGAAGGATGTACGTTAGCTGGATATATTCAGGTAAGGTGCTTTTTAATTTACAATGTTTATTTGTGTGTGTATGGTGCTTTTTACCTTTAATTTACAATGTTTATTTGTGTGTGTATGGTGCGTGTTACCTTTATTTAATTGCTCTTTACCTTACTGGAGTTTGTGTATGGTGCTTATGCTTTACTGGAGTTTGTGTATGGTGCTTATGCTTTACTGGTGTGTGTGTGTGTGTGTGTGTGTGAAAATGCCCCAGGTGCTTATGGTGGTGTGGTAGGGAATACCTCAGGCTTGAACCCTGTATGCAGGTGTTAAAGACTTGAGTTCCCTACCCACCACCATTTGTAAAAAAATTTCAGATTTTTGCCTCATATTCGATCTGATCTGTTCCTCATAATATCTGTGGTTTGTAAATGTTGCAATGCTTGATATTTGATGGTGTAGTAGTAGCATTGTTGCCTCACAGCTGTAGGTTCTTGGGTTTGATTTTTGGCTGGGGTTCCTTCTTTGTGGGGTCTGTATCTTCTCCCTGTGTTTGTGTGGGTTTGCTTTTGTGTCCTCCCATGTTACAAAGACATGTCTGCATTATTTCTTCCTGGGCCTCTGCTGAAAATTGTTTATTTGTTCCAAGTCAGACTGTCCTGATTAAAAAATGTTAAATAAAATTGACAGGCATTTGAATTTCAGACTTAAGGGTTTCTGAATGTTTAATTCCTTGCATATTTGATGGTGCAGTGGTAGTATTGTTGCCTCACAGCTATAGGTTTTCTGGTTTGATTCTTGGTTGGGGTGGCTTCTGTGTGGAGTCTGCATCTCCTCCATGTGTTTGTGTGGATTTGCTCTGGTGCCCTGCCATTTTACAAAGACGTGTCTGCAGTTTTAATCCCTGCTGAAAATTGGTTTTGTTCTGTCCGCAGTAAAATTGAAAGGCATTTGAATTTCAGACTTCAGGTTTGTGAATGTTTAATTCCTTGCATAATTGATGGTGCGGTGGTAGTATTGTTGCCTCACAGCTATAGGTTTTCTGGTTTGATTCTTGGTTGGGGTGGCTTCTGTGTGGAGTCTGCATCTCCTGCCTGTGTTTGTGTGGATTTGCTCTGGTGCCCTGCCATTTTACAAAGATGTGTCTGCAGTTTTAATCCCTGCGTCTCTGCTGAAAATTGTTTTTGTTCTGTCCACAGTAAAATTGACAGGCATTTGAATTTCAGACTTCAGGTTTCTGAATGTTTAATTCCTTACATAATTGATGGTGCAGTGATAGTATTGTTGCCTCACAGCTATAGGTTTTCTGGTTTGATTCTTGGTTGGGGTGGCTTCTGTCTGCATCTCCTCCCTGTATTTGTGTGGATTTGCTCTGGTGCCCTGTCATTTTACAAAGACGTGTCTGCAGTATTAATCCTCGTCTCTGCTGAAAATTGTTTTGTTCTGTCCGCAGTAAAATTGACAGGCATTTGAATTTCAGACTTCAGGTTTCTGAATGTTTAATTCCTTGCATAATTGATGGTGCGGTGGTAGTATTGTTGCCTCACAGCTATAGGTTTTCTGGTTTGATTCTTGGTTGGGGTGGCTTCTGTGTGGAGTGTGCATCTCCTGCCTGTGTTTGTGTGGATTTGCTCTGGTGCCCTGCCATTTTACAAAGATGTGTCTGCAGTTTTAATCCCTGCGTTTCTGCTGAAAATTGTTTTTGTTCTGTCCGCAGTAAAATTGACTGGCATTTGAATTTCCAACTTCATGTTCTTCAGAATACATAGTAGCACAACCTTTTTTTTTTTTAGCAATTTTCGAAGTTTATAAGATGAATATTTTAAATTTGTCCCTATTTTTGGGACTGTATTCCCTCATTATTGGCTTCGTCCAGGTTTTTGTGCTAAGGTTGACAGCTATGGCAAGAACTGAATTCACTGAATATGTTTGAGGGCTGTATTCCCTCATTACTGGGTTTGTCCAGGTGTTTTGTACTAAGAGGTTGACAGCTATGGTGAGAACTGAATTCACTAAATGATAGCCATTTAAGTTTCAGTCTTCCTCTCTTTTACAAAGCAGCTGATGTGGCGTAGTGGTATGTTACTCTGACTGTTTTTTGCTCAGGGACCTTGGCAGTAAAATATATGGTGGCAACACATTTTATTCTAGCAACTTTCCAAGATTATACAAGCAATGTTTAATGTGTCCCTGTTTTTGGGCTTTTGACCCCCCCCCAATACATTTTGGCTTTTTCCAGTTTTCTTGAGCTGCGAAGTTGAGATGCAGTTGAGTATTGAGTAGATTTTTGCCAAGTTAATACTATAGCACAACAGGCTGTGTACCTGCTTTTGATGCAGAAGGTTGTGGGTTCTACTCCCACAAGGGGTAGATGCTGCCGTACTGAGAATGTTCTCCTTGGTGAAGATACTAACTATGAGTTCGTTATCAGTTTGCCATCCATTTCCTCTTGCAATATTATTACTAGCTTATCATTTTTTTAATGTAATATAGGCAATTTATTCCTGAGGGGCAACAGACACTTTATTTTTCAATGAAACCATGAAATATAAAGGTGATTGCTAGCAGCAACCGCTTCATTAGTTACAGATTTCTTTAATGTGGAATTATTTAGATGACTGACTTCAGAGATTGTGCATATTTACTGATAATGGACTGTAGAATTGTGCATATTTACTGATAAAGGTGGACTGTAGAATTGTGCATATTTACTGATAATGGTGGACTGTGGAATTGTGCATATTTACTGATAATGGTGGACTGTGGAATTGTGCATATTTACTAATAATGGTGGACTGTAGAATTGTGTATATTTACTAATAATGGTGGACTGTGGAAGTCTGAGTAGACTTTTCTATGATAAATGTTCTCAACTGGGCAGTTTTGCCATTATGGGTGCATATGGTTTGTTTCATTGCTTACTGGAAAAAATGTTCAAAACAAATTTAAAACACCCTGTAACAAGTGTACTGTATTGTACAAGGAATATAATTTTAGTACAATGAGGAAGGTGTATCAAAGAGCACATGTATGTTTCATATGCAAGGAGCCTATGATTTGAAAACAGCCCAAAATTAATCTTTATCTGCCACTGGCAAAATGTATTTTCTTTGAATGTGGGTTTCAATGCTGTTTCAATGAATGTGAGTTTGAAGGGCAGAGAAGTTTTAATGCTAAGTTTTCATTGTGAGACTGCATTGCTTTGTTTAACAGATGACTTAGTGTTTGTGCTGTAAAATACAAAATAAAACTTTCAAATGAAGTCCAACAAATCATAGAAGTAAAGCAGTATGCACATTAGTGTTTATGGTAAATGGAGTGAAATAGCCAAGTATAATGGTTCATTGGAATGGCTGCAGAGGCTCCATTCAACCATTATTTTGTCAGGGGAAGGGCAGCAAACTCAGACAGGCCCAGCTGAACTATACCTCCCAACTGTCCAGATTTTCAAAGAATGAATAGATTTTTGCTTCTTATTTTTGGTTTGTTGTTCATAAAATTTGTAGTTTTAATTCCTAAATGATTTGCCAGAAGTCACTCTAAGTTTCAGACTTCATAACCTTCAGAAAAATGCATGTTAAAGTAAGAGCTGTTCTATCAACTGTCTCAATTTATACAAGAGCAATTTGTAGTACTGTTTATATGTGCCCCCAATATATTTGGCCTTGTTCAGATTTACTGCATTAACAGGTTGAGAGGTACATGCAAATAAATTGCTTTATAGAATTAGGCATAGCCAACCTCTCAACTGTCCCCAATTTTTGGCTCAAAATGTTGCTCTTCCTCCTTATAATCTCTCCAAAAATAGCAATTTTGGAAGAAAACATGGAGGGTTTACAATTAAGAAATAACTGTAATAATCAAAGTTATAGATTACTTGAAATGCATGTAGATTCTTTTATATTTTGTCAGCTGCTCAAGGTAGCAGTACTAATATTAAAGTGGCCCTTCTTTGACAGGTAGCAGCTGTATTGTGTGTCTATTTTATATTTTTGCATCACGTTTTTGTCCATTTTTCATAAAATTGTGTTTTTTGGCAAATTAGTGACATCACTAAAGACTGAAGTTAGAAAATGACAGACATTTGAGTTTCAGATTTTATACCCTTCAGAAAATTCATACTAATGCAAGACCTATTCTATTATCTTTCTAAGTTTATTAGAGCAATATTTAAAAAGTGTCCTTATTGTTGGGCCTTTGTCCCACTTCTGTGTATGGCTTTGTCCAGATTTCTTGCTCTTGAGGTTGAGAGGTATGACAAATGTGTCAGGGCCATCACAGTCAGCCAGAGAGATTTCAAATTGTGACATGCTTGTTGCACCCCACTCCCCCATGTAGTGACTCTGGATGTGTCCAAGCAAGGCAAGGAGTAGTTGTATCTACCTTGGATGGGGAGGACACACTGCATAAGTACTACAGTGGCTTTTCATCTGTCCTTGATTTTGCAGAATGGTCTGGTTTCTGTCATATTTTTGTACTGTTGATTTATGCTTATTACTCAAAGTGCCTGTTGCTCTGTGTTTTAAGTAGCAATGCTTTAATGACCATAAGGTAAGCTTGTCTGAGATCGTAAGATGCAAGTAAGCTTTAATAAGCATACTGTTAAAGAATTGCCAACATTGAAAGCCTTTCTGTTGTTGCCATGCAGAGAATACTTGACTAGATAATGTATAAGCCTTGGGTATTAAAGGACAGGATTCCATTATTTTAAAAAGCTCATTACACTTGTTGGAGACTTCCAGTCATCTCTACAGACTTTACCCGTAAACTAAACAGAATGCCAATCATGTGTGGTCCATAACCTGTACAGTAATCCTTTAAGCAATGTATCTTGAGCTTGTTTCTTGTTTGCTTTTCATTTTTTACTTTTATCATGTTTTCCCCATGAAACAAGTTGTCAGGCAGCATGTCTTTTTTGGATAAGAAACATTTTTACAAGTGGGGGCATCACATAGATTTCTACTTTCAGCATGTTACTTGGTACTTTAATAAAGCTGAATATATTATAATTATGACTGAAGTGCAAGGAGAAGTGGTTTGAGTTGAGTGCTTCTGGTTTTTCTTATACTTGATTTTGACTGGCATTCCAGTAATGTATTTAAAAAGTAATTTATTTTTCCATGCCTCACAACCTTTTGTTTCCATCTAGATATTAAGTAAGCTGTCATGCAGCCAATGCATTGAAATATTTTTATTCTTCTACACTTATTTTTGTCTTGATTGGACTTTCATAATGATGGTTTGCCACCCAGGGCAGCGTATTTAATTAAAGTTAGTTTTTTGTGGTTTTGTGCATAGCTCCTCCCCTTTCTGGTTGACCACACACCCTCCCCTTGACCCCACCCATTCAGCTGTCTCCTGCAGCCCCCCTGTGATTTGAAGTCACCAGCTGCCACTGTCGTACTCACCTTCCTACTCATCACAAATTAAATCTAGAGGTCTCTTTACCCTACACCCATACAGTAACACAAAGGGTGAAAAACCTGTGGATTCCTAGAGAACCTCTCTGTAAGCAAACAACAGATGGGGCAAATATGTGTCCCACTCTCTCTTAAACTGATCTGCAAATGCCCGTAGCATGGACTTGATTGTAGAGTTTATCCACTCAACAAGACCATTATTCTGGGGATGGTAGGGGGTGATCTTCATGTGCTTCACCCCACAGGACTTCCACAGACAAGCCAGCAGGTCTGACATGAAATTGGCACCTCTGTCAGTCAGTATTTCTTTTGGGAAACCTACCCTGCTGAAAATCTCTAACAAAGCATTTGCCACCTTCTCTGCCTCAATGGAGGACAAAGCCACTGCCTCAGGGTATTGTGTAGCATAATCCACTACCACTAGGATATACTTTTTCCGTGTGGAACTTGGGGTACTCAGAGGACCCACAATATCCATAGCTACCCTCTGAAATGGCTCCTCAGTCACAGGCAAAGGCATCAAAGGAGCTCTCACCTTGTCTCCTGCCTTGTCTACCTTTTGGCACTGCTCACAGGTCCTACAGTACCCTGTTACATCTCTAGAAATTCCAGGCCAATAAAAGGTCTGCATAATATGCCTCTTTGTATGTTTTATGCCCATATGATCTGCAAAGGGAATATCATGGGCTATGGCTAGAAGTGCCAGACGGTAGGCTCTAGGCACTACAAACTGCTGTACTCTCTCACCTTCTATCCCTCCCTCAGGGGTCCACTCTCTGTATAGTAACCCTTTGTCCCAGTATACAGATTCCCCCTTCCCTTGAGAATCAGGTGCCTCACTAGCTACCTGCCTCAGACCTTGCAATGTAGAGTCTGAGAGCTGAGCCTGTCTCAACTCTCTCCTTGTAACACTTCCCAGCTCCCCTTCCACAGGAAGTTTGGCATCCTCTGACAGTGGTGCCTCACTGTCAGTCTGGGTACTACTACTCACCTCTACTTTTGCAGTCACTCTGTCCAAGGGTCCATCCGTACCCACAAGCAGCTGTGGCTCACCTTCAGGCTCACTGCTACAGCGTAGCTCACTCCCTGAAGTAACCATCTCAGCAGTATTGGCTGCAAGTATGCAGTCTGTCTGGGTATCCCCAGGCTACCAGACCCACATGCTTGTCTCCTAGCCTCACTGCGTGTAACTGCATAATCACAGGGTACTGTCTCATCCAAATCCTTCCCTATCAGGACATCTGCAGGATGGTAGTTTAGTACCCCTGTTGTCTCAAGACAACCTACTATTGGCATTTTGTCTTTCCCACTTACTGGCTCCCTTACCTTTTGTTCTCCACCTTGCCTCTGTGGACAACTGTATGCCACATGGCCCCACTGGTTGCATTCAAGACATTTAACCCTAGGTCCTGGATGTGTACCTGGACTAGTGGCTTCCACTGTTACTGGCAGATTCTTTTGTGGCAGTCTGTTCTGCCTACCATGGGTTCCTTTAGAGCCATGAGCAGTACTGGGGGTCCCTTCCTGTGCAGGGCTGCCCTGCTTGCCAGGTATAGGTCTCCCTTCTTCCCCAACTCATCTGATGTAGCACATTGTCTGTCCGCTAACCAGATCCTCATGTCCTCAGGCAAAGTGCTAAGGGCTTGTTCCCTCACCAAAAGGTCTGCCAGCCCTTCAAAAGTGGTGACCTGGCTTCCACTCACCCACCTATGAAAATAAGTGCTCAGTTCAGCAACATATTCACACACACTTTCATCTGCCTTGCATCTATGCTCACGAAACTTTTTCCTAGATGTTTCATGTGTTAGCTTAAACAGTTCTAAAAGACATTACTTAACAGTAGTATAATCAAAACATGCAACATCAGACATTTTAGCTAATGCAGTTACAGTTTTACCATGGAGTAAGGGGGTCAGAAACTGTACCTAGATCCCTTGGTCAACTTCATACTGTTTACATACCCTCTCAAACATATGAATAAAACTATCAAAATTATCCTGGTGTTTAAACTATGGAAGAAATTTAGTGACCTTTTTTGCTTCTGGGGTCCAGTTACTCCCGTCCCCATTAGGTGAAGGGTCAGCATCTCCTTCTCATGCTGCCTCTGTCTCTCTTGTTCTTCAGCTTGCAGATATAACAGTTTCTCATTCTCCTCAGCCTGCAAACATCACAGTCCCTCATTTGCTTCTAATTCCACAGGCCTGGCCTCCAACTCAAGTCTCTTTAGTTCCAGCTGGATTTTTAAGTCCACTGCAGAAAGGTTGAGCTGTCTGTTCTCCGAGGGAATTATATCTCCACTGCCAGTCTGATTGTCCTCATGGCTGCTGCCTTCTGATGCAGCTGTAACCAAGACTGCAATCAGGTCTGCCTTAGTCAGGTTTCCGTGCACCTGTCCCCTAGCCTGGCACATCTCTGCCAGCTGGCTCCTTGTCAGCTTTCCATACTCCTCTGCTGACATGCTGCCTGCCCACCCTGACTAAGCTAACAAAAGAAATAAAACAATTGTGATCTGAACTCTGAGTATTCACTGTGTGGCTGATTTAGAGTACAAAACACCTTCAAAGCTCACTGTGCACAAACTACAGGATTCACTCTACCCACACCACTACACGCCAATTAGTATTTGCCAGCCAATTAATATGTGGTGTGGATATCCCACCGCTGCCAAACAATTAATATGTGAGGTGGATATCCCAACCACTGCCAGACAATTAATATGTGATGCCCGTGCCCTGGCCCAGCAATCAAGGAGCCTCAATCCTCACCACTAACACCAGAGAGGGCATCTCATATAAGAGGAAAGGATAACAAATACACACAGTAAATTGCAATTTCCCTTAAGAGCATACAGAGATCACAGTCAGTCCGGGGCTGGACACTCCCTTGCTCCCCAGGTCCCCAATAAGACTCCCCACTGGCACAGCTATAGTTTTGGTAATAAATTCTTGGTACTATTTCCTGTGTTTATTATTTTTCTACTTTTGGTTCTCTTTTTGTGTGGCTGTTGAGACCAACTAAACTAGTCTGACCTGAGAATAATCAACTCTATGTCTAGCAAATATAATAGAATTACTTGCTTGTATTACATTTTCAAAATGTTCAAAAATAATCACATCATATGTAATTATTAAAATATTCAATTGAGGATCAGTCCAGATTGTTTAATGTACTGTGCATTGGTTGTGTTCCTCTGTATTTGTTTATTTATTTGACATTTGGTAACTGGGGAAGTCCGGCTTGGTCAGAAACCCATTTTCAGTGGAGGCCAGGGGAGAAAAGCACCAACAGTAAATTTAATACAAAAAGCAGAATTAATATGTAGTGCAAGGTTCAACCAACATTACAAAGGTCTCATAGCAAACAATTATGACAGTAGAGAAAAATGTTTAAAGACCTTTACATTTGTATAAATATTTACAAAGAAAAAAAAACAGTCACTACATAGACACCGAGAACATCTTTTGAAGTTAAGAATGACAAATAATAATAGACAGTTAGTTTGGCCCTGATACTAGAATGCAAGCGGGTAAGGAGAAGAGAAGGCAAAGACACAGGGCAGTGGAAAATAGAGGATGACAGGTACAAATGGACATAAACTAGATTGGCAGAGATAGTATAATGCTAGAGGGTAAGGAGTAGAAAGGGGAATGCATGGGACAGTGGAAAGGATAAATATTCGGTTGATCACATACATGTCCAGGAATTATAGTGGTAGTTTTTTAGTGTTGTTTTGAAATTGTTGGACTTCACAATTTTGAAAAAGCGATTTTTCTGTTTAAGGAGAGGTGATATGATGACAAGTGGAATAAAGCTAGTAGCGAGTTTGTATGTATCATGAATATATAATATAGATATTGCCACTTTAAGATTTTTCTATGACACTGCTATTAAGAATGTATATATCCCACAATACATTGCGTTTCTAAGTGCAGTGGGCAGTGATTTTTAGATGACTAAAGTATTAACATAATTTCTGTTTAGCTGCCATGTTATTCAGAATAAAATAATGATGTGTTCAGACATTTCTCAAACTACCGATAAGAACCACTGGGTAACCACTGGTAAACAACCTGGAAATTGTAAATTATGTGTGTAGGCTGTAATGCAGTTACAGTTGGATTTGTCTGCAATATGTAGTTTTAAAAACTTACAAAACAAATTTTGATTATTTGAATGTTGGTGTCATGATTCAAATGAGGAAAGCAAACATCTTGTGTATCTAGGAGATAAGGTAAAGCAGCAGTGCAGCAAAAGCCACTTAACCTGGGGTCTAGAGTCAACTGCTCAGAAGGAGGAAAGACTAGAAATGGTGTGGGAACCATGGTGAGGGAGAATCTTCTGAAGACATTGTGGAATATCATCAGAATTAGTGACAGGCTCAGGGCAATCAGACTCTAGTGTAAGGACAGGGAAATATTCATAATCTCAGCCTATGCCCCCAAAGCAGGTTTATGATAGTGAAGAAAAGAGTGCATTCAGGCAGCGGCTGCAACACCTACAAGATAAAGAACAAAATAAATTGTTGCTGATAATGGAGGACCTGAATGCCTATTTTGGGATTGAAAGAACAGGATATGAGTACTATATGGGTTAACATGTGTAGAGCAACAGGAATAAAGAAGGAGAGACCATTCTCAACATTTGTCTGGCAAATGGCATGATGGTGGCTGACACATGGTTCAGCAAGAGAGACAGTCACACGATCACATATAAGAGTGGCCAATATGCAATTCAGGTAGATTTATTCTTAGTAAAGACAGGGAACTGGGGTAGAATCAAGGATAGCAAAGTCATCCCCAGTGAGACAGGCAGCCCACAGCATAATCCACTGATTGCCACAGTCAGCTACAAGCAGTGGTCCAGAGAGTGGTCAAAGCTCAACAGAGATTACTCTGAAGACTTGGAAGCTGATTGGAGTGAAAACACAAGAGTTCAAGGAAAACCTCAGGGCTCTAGCACCTCAGGAAAATATGCATAGCGGGAGAAGAACGGCAGAGACTCAAGACAGCATGTGTGAAGACTAGAGAACAGATGAGACCAAGCCAAGTGTGGAAATAAAGTTCATAACGAAAGCTGGTGGTGCAATGCAGAAGTACATGACGTTATCATAAGAAAGAATGAGGGCATCAAAAAATGTGGGAGACAGAAAAGATGGACCAGGCTGTGAATGAATACTGATTGGCAAACAAAGAGGCTAACAGAGCAATTGTAACAGCAAAGAACAATGTTTCAGAGGCACTGTACCAGCTTCTGGAATGTGACTCGGTAGCTGGCATAAAGAATCTCTATCAAGTTGCAAGGCAAAGTCAGAGAGATAGAGAAGATAGTTATCAGACACTATTAATAAACAATGCCAGCAACAACCAGCTCACCAGTCCACAGGACATCAAAGTCAGATGGAAAGAATATCTCCAGCTGCTTCTGAATGATGAAAACTTCACAGACGCTTCAAGGATAGGAAAAGTAGCGGGCTCAGATGAGGTCACAGTATATGATCAAGATGTTGGGTGAGTTGGGGAGAAATGACTCCTGAGGGTACTCATAGGAGTAAGGATTGAAAGGCATATCTCAGATGACTGAAGAATAATCATTCTAGTGCCAGTGTACACAAACAAAGAAGGCATTCACAACTCTGGCTGGTACAGAGGTATCAAACTCCTGCACACTACATGAAAGTGCTACAGAGGTTGATGATAAATACATACACAGAGTAGTAGAAAGTAGCATGGGAGTTGAGCAGTTCAGATTCAGGTCAGGATTCAGCACAACTAACCAAATGTTTGTAGTGAGATAGACCATAGAAAAGAAGCTAGATATGAGTAAAGAGCTCAACTGGGTATTCCTAAACTTGTTGAAATCAAATGACAAGATCCCATGAAGCTAATTTGGCCAGTCCTGTAATGGTTCAAAGTCCCAGAAACATTGGCAGAATTAGTGCAGTCTATGTGCAAGGACCCGATAACACATGTATGAACAGCACTCACATTCACGAAGGGGTTCACAGTAAGAGTGGGGGGTCCATACTAATGATGGGTTTACTATTACAAGGTCGAACGGCACTCCTTTGACTGTCGTATAGTCGACAACGGAAGGTCGAAACTGATAATCGCGAACTCAAAAAAACAATCTAGGAATGGGTTTCAACATGGGTCGAGGTAGGGGAGATGTTTGTAGTTCAGAATAATACGAACACCTACCTCAACCCATGTTAACACCGTTCCTAGATTGATTCTTTGACCTCGACATTCGACATTTACGACCTTCCGTTGTTGACTATATGACAGTCGAAGGAGTGCCGCTCGACCTTGTAATAGTAAACCTAATGATGTACTACTTTAGCAAACATTGGAGGGAGCATCGTCAAAGTTGATGTATGCAGACAATGTGGCATTACACATAGACTCTGAACAGGAACTTCAGCAAATGATAGGGAAATTGAATACAAAAGTGAAGACACATAGGATGAAATTGACTACAAACAAGACAGTTGTCATGGCAACAAATGGGAGACAGCAGAAGAAGCTGAAAATTGAGACAGAAGGAAAAATAGTCGGACAAGTTAGCAGCTTCAAGTGTCTGGGATCAGTAGCTTAGCTGGCTTAACCAGCTCCTCACCTCCTCAGCTCTTCAACTCAAGACCAAAAAAAAAAAAGAAAAGACAAAAAACAACAAATAAGCAAACAACAAAAATAACAGACATTATTAAAATGAAAATATATAATTTATTTTTCTTTTAAACTGTAGCAAACTGCTTGCTACAAATATAACAAACAGTTGCTACAGTTTATACAGCACTCATGTTTTACTTAAGCAAAAAAAAAATTTCTTATAATAATACACACAACAGTGTCTCAACCAATAAGCCCTAATTTCTTATAATAATACACATAACAGTGTCTCAACCAATAATCCCCTAAAACAAAACACCTCAAAACCAAATGTCTTGGTCAAAGGCGACTCCATATTGAGACACATAGATGTCCTCCCTCAGCAGGCTGGACAAGGAGAAGGTCATGGTCAGCTGCCTGTCAGGTGCCAGGATCAGTCAGATCACGCATGCACTCAAGTCTCTCAACAAGTACCATTATGACTCTGTCATAGTCCATGCCTGAGTGAATGACCTGAGATGTACCCCACTGGACTATATGAAGAGAGACATGACTGAGCTCTCAGATTATGTGTCCCAGGCAGGTATGTCCCTCGCCCTAAGCAGCATTCTACCTTCACCCAGGATGATGCCTTGATATAAACAAAATGATTGACTTCAAAAACTGGCTTAGCTTCTGGTGTCAATCCAGGGAGATCTAGTATCTGTCAGCCTGGGAAGATATGGTTGACAAACTACACTGCTTTGCCAGAGGAAGTCTTCTCCTGTTGCCTCTTGGCTTTCAGTTACTGGCAAAGGTACTTGCCTCCCCCATAATGCCTTTTTTAGGCAATGTCATAACAACAGAACTCTCAATGAAAAAATCCACTAGAGATAAACTCACAGTTATGCTGCTTAATAATAGGAGTCTAAATCTGAAACTGCACTCACTGGCACCACTCCTTACCTCGGAAGATGCCGATGTCTGTGCAGTTACAGAGACATGGTTCAAGACCTCAGAGAGCATTCTGGTCATGCAAGGATACAATGCCTTTCACATTTTCAGACCTCAAAACAAGCAAGAAAGAACCAAAGGTGAGGGTGTATCCAGTTCATTAAAGAGAAATGCACCTCAAGACTGGTCAAACAGTATGACTCCCTAAAGCTACTCCAAATCCAACTAAATGTGGGTAAACCCCCCTTCTGTATCATTGTTAGCTATAGGTCCCCCATCCATGAACCACTCTGCCTACCTGGACCTACTTGAGTCACTCACTATGCAGCCAAACACCTTGGTCATGGATGATTTCAACTATCCTTCCATCAAGTGGGGGTCATATATGAGCACAGACACATTCGACCTACGGTTTTTGAACTTTGTTAATACAGATGCACTGGGAAAGATAGTCTGCACCCCCACAAAGGGCTCAAATGTTCTAGACTTAGTACTTACCAACATAGGGGGTTTCTACACTACCCCCTGAATGCTGCCCTCCTGGTAAGGTCTGATCATAAATCAGTCTCATTCGAAGTAGCAATCATACCTGACCCCACCTCAAGATCAAAAATGATGAAAAATTTCTCAAAAGCAAACTATAGCCTTCTATGCAATGGCATAAATACTTTCAAACCCACTGCTACCACTGTCAACAATGACTCCTCTACATTGGTATACTCAAATGCCCTCTATAAACACCTATACAAATGTAAAAACTCGGCTGTACCTTAATGGATCAAAACAAGGTCCTCACAAAAAACAAGCCACCCTTGTGGACATCAATCATAAATAGGTTATACAAAAAGAGGGAGAAACTAAAGTCTAAGAACAAGAGGGAACTGACTCAACAGATGAAGGACACCCTCCACAGCTTGAACAAGCAAATTAGATATTTTGTAAAGTCCTCTAAAACCAATTAAAAAGCTAAACTAGCATCTCTAGTTAAGGATAATCACAAGGCATTCTTTAGCTACATCAGAAATGTAAAAGGGAAGGCCCAGCTTGACGAACTAGTAGTGGACAGTACCACTCATACTGACCCTGAAGACATCACCAGCCTGCTAACAGAAGGAGTTGGCACAAACTTCACCACACTTCGTCCCACCAAGCATACCCCAAAGCATACTTAGTATCTCTAAAGAGCATGTCATAACCACACTCTCCATGGCCAAAAACACAGCCTCCATGGGACTGGATAACATTCCAGGCTGACTACTAAATGGTCTAAAACAGGACCTAACAGAACCACTTGTCACTCTCTCTTCAACCACATTTTGAGTACTGGCTTTGTCCCAGCAGTGTGGAAAACAGTAACAGTAATTCCCTTGCACAAAGGAGGTCCATTAACCAACCCTGGGAACTATAGACCCATAAACCTAACCAGCCTTATCTGCAAGGCCATGGAGAGAATCATCATGGACCCTATCAACAAAGACATAGGTAACCTTCAAACGTTTGACCCAACCCAATTTGACTTTGTTAAGGGTAGATCATGCTTATTAAACCTGGTGGATAGCCAACTGGCTGAAAGACAGGACTCAGGAAGTTAGAATTGGGGAGTCCACCTCTACAAAGAGGCCAGTCACAAGTGGAGTCCTTCAGGAATCAGTCCTTGGACTGCACCTTTTTGGCATTTATTTCTCAGAAGTCAAGGCCAATGTCAGTGGTCTCTGGCTGACTAAATTTGCAGATGACTGCAAATTAGGAGCTTTCATTGAGCTTCACACTGACACAAATGTTCTCCAGGAGGGACTGACACAGACAAACAACTGGTGTCAGAGTCATGGACTAAAACTAAATGGCAAGAAATGCATAATAGTATTCTTTGGGAAGTCATCCATTCCTATAACTATCATATTGATAACACACCCCTTAGAGTTGACCCAGTAGTCAGGGACTTAGGGATACACATAGATAGTAATCTAGCCTTTGATCATTACATGTCTAGAGTGGTGAGGAAATCATTTTATGTTGCACAACTTATAAACAAAGGTATGGGATCTAAGTCCAAGGAAGTCATTCTTCCACTGTATTTGGCATTCATCAGACCTATAACTGAGAACAGTGCCCCTTTGGTATGTACCTAACCAGGCATACCCAACAACTGGAACATCCACAGAGGTTCCTCACTAAAAGAATACAGGGCATAAGTAATATGTCCTATGCAGACCGCCTCAAGGCCCTATCCCTGTATTCTGTCTCCTACAGGCTTTTGAGAGGAGATCTATAGGTTCATAGGTTCATAGGTAGGTACTAGGCTATCTGCCCAAGGGCATTTATAAGCCTAGTCAGAATGTGTTGACTTTCGCCTCCCTTTTGAATTAGTTTCCTGGGCCTCTGTCTAGCAGGGCCATTGAAGTGATCCCAGGGGTAAATTTACGATTTCCCATCCACTCGTCAAGATTTCTCTTGAAGAGTCAGTGAGGGGCTTTGCCTAACATAAACTGGGATTCTATTCCAGAGCGAGGGAAGTCTCTGGGACAGGAATCTATCCCTCCAGCATGTCCTGTTTATTGTTGTGCTGAGGTTTAATTCACTGGAGCATGTGACTCTAAGAGATTTGGTTTTCTTGAGGTGGAGGATGTCCATTAATTCCGGGTTGGACATGGCCTTATACGTCAGGCAGAGATCCCCTCTGAGTATGCGGTAAGCAACCGAGTATAGCTGGAGTTTCTTTAGTCTAGCTGCATAGGGCATCTGTTTGAGGCCCATGATCCTCTTGGTGAGGTACTTCTGTGGTCTTTCCAGCTGTTGCAGTTGTCGAGTAAGGTACATTCCAAATGGGGCATTGTACTCTATTATGGGTCTAATGAGTGATGAGTAGAGGGGCACAATGACCTCTCTTGATCTAGATGTTAACCCTTTCGTGATTAGGTGGGCTACATAGAAGGAATTTCTAACCACTTTGGCAATGTGATTATCAAAGGAGAGGTTGCTATCTACCTGAGTCCCCAGGTCCCTAATTACATCTTCCGTACGTAGTGGATTACCACCTATGTGATAATTTGTGGACACTTTGCTTTTCCCAAAGGGGATGACTATGCATTTTTTGGCATTTAGCTTGATGCCATGGTTCTGACACCAGGTATCTGTCTCTGTGAAACCCTTCTGGAGGATGTCTGTGTCAGCCGGAGAGTCGATAATGGCCCCCAGTTTGCAGTCATCTGTGAACTTGGTCAGCCATAATCCTCCCTTGCTTGCCTGTACCTCAGAGAAGTATATACCGAACAGGAGGGGTCCCAGGACCGAGCCCTGTGGGACGCCACTTGTAACTGGTTTAGAGTCAGACATGGCACCCACAACTCTGACCATGTGTGTTCTATCCGTGAGCCACTTTGCAACCCATCTCGTGACATAGGGGTTAACGTTCAAGCTGGTGGGCTTATCTATGATGTCAGAGTGGGGAATGGTGTCGAAGGCCTTAGCGAGGTCCAGGTAGGCTGTGTGGACTACCTTTCCCTCATCTATGGCCTTTGTAACTGTTTCAAAGAAGTCAACTAGGTTTAGGAGGCAGGATCTGCCTTTAACAAAGCTGAATTGGGTAGGGTCCAGTGTCTGGAGGTTCCCAATGTCTCTGTTTATGAGTTCCATGGCATACAGAGCATTGTCAGACCCCACTCTAATGAACCTGCATATCCACAAAAGAAACAGTACCAGAATTACCCATTCTAAAGGCTTAAACCTTGCCTGTGATATAAATAGGTCCTGCTGGAGAGATAGGTATGTATCCCACAGACTACCCCATCTATGGAACAGGCTCCCCATTCATGTGAAGCAGAGTTCCTCCCTAACCCAATTCAAGTGCAACTTGGACAGTTGGATGGGAAAACGGAAATTCATCCCTGGTTTGTCACTTATGTCTCTAATGCAAACAGGTAACCTGTAAATGGTTCATCTCCCAGGCCCATGCTTATACTTATCAAGGGTATCAGAACTTGTCAGAGATTTGGGATGCATGGCTAGGCTTAAAAAGGCCCTTGTGGTTGTCATCCTATTAAACACCTATGAACCTATCAGAATGTCAACAAGGCCCTGGATGAAGGCAAAAGAGTACATAACAGCCTAAAACTCACCCAACTAGATTCAGCTGGGTCCAACCTGCAAGCTACCCTAAAAACTACAGACCAATAACTTGCCTTCCGACGACGTATACATTTTATACACTGGAAATGATGCTGACAGAGTTTATAGTCATTTAGAAGAAAACTCAATTATGGTAAGAGAACAAAAGCATAATAAAAGAAAGTCATATGGAACAAAGGATCATTTATTGTTAAAGTCATAGTGGAGAACTGTAAAAAGGGGAAGAATCTGTATGGCATGGATAGACTACAAAAAAGCATTTGACTGTAGCCCACATTCATGGCTAAAAGAGTGCTTAAAAATGTCTAAGATACACCCTACACTGATAATCTGCATCACATAATTTACATCACAGTGACCATGAAACAGTGGCAGACCACTCTGCAATTAAGTCATGGTAAAGGACAAATTATTATTCCAGGGATAAACATTCAAAGGGGGATATTCCAGGGTGACTCTGTCTGCTCTTTTGTCTTGCCGTTAACCCATTAAGCTGTCTGTTTAACAGATTAGGTCATTGCTAAAATTTGTCTCCCAGAAAGCATCAAAGTGTAAAGACTTCTCATCTTCTCTTTGTAGATGATTTAAAACTGTATAGCTCATCAGATGAGGAATTAAAAGCACAACTGCAAGTAGTCAAAACTTTTTCAGATAATATAAGAATGTCATTTGGTGTTGATAAATTTGCAAAAGCAACCTTTAAAGCAGGAAAGCTGTAGCACCAAGAAAACATCAAGTTTGGGACAAGAATGTGATATAAAAAGAACTTGAGCAAGAAGGAATTTACAAATATTTGGGGAATGATAAAGGATCAACAATAAAACATGAACAGATGTGAATAAAGCTTAGCAAGGAATATTTTAGAAGACTTAATACTGAAAACAGCACTGACATCTAGGAACAAACTTCAAACTACAAATCAATTTGCTCTTCCTGTCCTAACTTACAGTTTTTGAGTGACTGACTGGCCCCAAAAGGCATTGGATAGATTAGACAGGAAAACAAGGAGGATGCTTCATGCTCATCAAATGATTTATAAAAATCATTGTATATCAAGATTATACATTTCCTGTTCCGAAGGAGGTATGGGCCTCCTTGAAACTGATTAGCGAAAATTCTGGAGAAATGCATTCACCAACAACTTTTACATCATCTCTCTATACATAACTTAATAGCAAGCTGTCAGCATGGTTTAGGCCATCACATAGTACCACTACTGCCCTCCTATCCTTCACAGATACCATCAATAGAAACCGTAACAAAAACATACTCTCATCTGCACTCTTCATCGACCTCTCTAAAGCTTTCGACATGGTTAACCATACCCTCCTAATCAATATTCTTGAATCTCTTGCCTTTGATTCTCTGGCTATTAAATGGTTTAGATCATACCTCAGCAATAGGCAGTTCTCTGGGAAAATCAAATTTCTTCCTTTTTACCTGTCACTATCAGGGTCCCTCAGGGCTCCATTCTTGGTCCACTTCTTTTCTCTTTATTCATTAATGATCTACATGTAGCAATTCCTCAAGCCACCTGTATTCAATATGCAGACGACTCCACACTAATATGCTCAGCAACCTCTCCATCTGAACTATATTATCTTACTCAAAATGTTTTCAACACTGTAGAAACATGGTTTACCAAATGTTGCCTCCTTCTTAATGCCAAAAAACAAAACTCCTTCTCTTTACACCCACTACTAGGTCCACCCCCTTAGACTTCTCAGTCTCATCAAATAATGGCACTGTCATTTACCCTGACTTTACCACCAAACTATTAGGAATAACCATTGACAATAACCTCACATTTGATCACCATATAAACAACACCATTAAAATAGTCAACAGAAAAATAGGATCATTATATAGAATAAAACCATTTTTAACCACAACAGCCAGAGCCAAGATCGCTCACTCCCATCTTATCTCAACCCTTCTGTATGCCTCACCTATATTTACCAACCTCAAGAAAACTAACCACAACAAATTAGCAACTTCCTACAATAATATTGCCAGATTCGCTACTGGCAATCCCTTCAGAACTCACCACTGTTCTAATCTTAGGCAACTAGACTGGCTGGAATTCCAAAACCATCTGATAATCCCCTAACTCACAATGGCCCACAAAATATTTTACCAACCCAATAATACCACTATACTCTCAAAACTCTTAATCCCATATAATAATCTGAACTCCTTACGTTCTTCTAACAAACTCCTTGCTAGCCTAGCAAAGTCTAATAATACAGCTGGTGACTCTCTGTTTACAAATACAGCAGGAAAAAAACTGGAACTGGTTACCCAATGAACTAACACTAATTACATCCTTGCCACTCTTTAAACAAAAACTCAAAAAACACCTCCAAATGCACTGGCTATGCCCTTGTAGTAATCCTGACTAACAACCTTCTCCACCCCTGTTTTTTCCTCTTCTAACCAAACATTTAAATACTCAATCTTGTATTATGACTGACACTATTGAAACTCTAATCAACTTATTGCTTATATCCTTGAACCTGTTATGATCTATTGTACATAACTCTTACAGTATTATAACTGTTTTAGCTTTCTTAAGCAATATTATGTTCACTGCTACTTTTCTTAATGTGTTCTGATCTCTGAAATGTAAAAACTTCCTGTTCCATTTGGTTATTATAACTGTTTTAGCTTTCTTAAGCAATATTATGTTCACTGTTACTTTTCTTAATTGTGTTCTGATCTCTGAAATGTAAAAACTTCCTGTTTTATTTTGGTTTATTAATCCTGTATTTACCATGTAACAATATTTTTTATACTTTTTATATTTTTGTATATCTGTGTGGAGCTTTTCTCCCCGGGCCTCTACTGAAAATGGATATATATCCAGCTAGACTAGCCCGGTCAACAAATGTAAAATAAAATAAAATAAATAAATTACATGTATAGCTCTGCAATCGTGGGACTGCATACATATCTGCTGACCTCACAAAACCCAAACATAGTGAAAGTTTTGAAATATGAGGAGAATAAATCTAAAATGACTTCCCTGTTTAATCTAGCAGAAGCATATCGGCATCAATCAGGAATGGAAATCAAACTAGAAGTAGATAAAAATCAGGCAGCAACTGCACATGCCAAAAAAACGAAAGAAGTAATATAAGGTGAAGCATCAGATAAGAAGGCAAGAAATGTGGAAAATGCATAAATATAGTTGCAAGTATAGAAAACTTCTGGAACAACTTCATGTTGATCAGGATCAAACCCATGAATGTTTAAGGAGAGGCAAATTCAAACCAAAAGATAAAAGGTTAATATTGGCAGCCCAAGATAGTGGACTATGTACATGTTGGTTTACAAAGTCCATTGAACATGTGGGAGAAACAGAGAAGTGTAGGATTTGTAAAACAGACATGGAAACAGTTGCACACCTTGTTGCTGGTTGTGACATATTAATGGCAGAAGGGCTGTATACTGAAAGGCATAACTATGTGGCAAGACTGTTGCAGTGGGTATTGTGCCAACATTATAATACTGAAGTATCTGAAAAACACTGGAAACATAAACCACAAAGTACCATAGAAAATGATGGAGTCTACATCACATGGGATCACCCATTACTAACAGTTAAAAAGACAGATGCAAGAAAACCAGATATAGTGGTCCATGAAAAAAAGACAAAAGTAGCACTGATCATTGAAATTGCTACACCTAGTGATTACAGTGTTTTGCGTACAGAGGCACAAAGTCATAAAATATCAGGATCTGCAGGCAGAAATGGGAGCAATGTGGAAGAAAGATACCCAGACAGTTCCAGTAGTATTAGGAGCAGTGGGTTCTATAAAAAAAGAATTTACAATCTTATTGTTACTGATACATGTAACTCTGCACGAATTGCAGAAGGAGTCATTACGGGGCACATTGTGAGTGCTGTGAAGAGCACTTCTGACTAACATCAAAGATTGAAACAATACTAATTTTGTGAACTTTAATCATACTTTGACTTAAGAATGGGGTGTATTCCTGTCATGGTATTAGAAACCCAACAGAATTGGAGAAATTAAAAACTGGGAATTAACTCATATGTCATTAAATGGGTAGCCAACTGGCTCACTGATAGAACGCATATAGTCAAAGTTGGGGATTCCATCTCTCCAGCAAACCAGTTACCAGTGGTGTACCGACAGAAGCACTAGTAACTAAGGTTGGATGGCATGATGCCAGGGTAATCCTATGGGCTAGGCATGTAAAGGCTCCAGGGCCATTAGCCTAGTACACACCTATGAAACTATGAACAAGGATCTGTGCTGGGCCCCCTACTGTTTGGAATCTATTTCTTAGAAGTCCAGTGAAAATAGATGGCCTGTGGCTTACCAGGTTCACTGATGACTGCAAACTGGGTGCAGTCATTGAGTCCCTTAATGTTGACATACTACAAAAAGGGGTTACGCAGTCAAATGATTGGTGCCAAAGCCACTGACCTAAACTAAACGCAAAGAAAATATTTTATCTTCCCTTTCAGCAAAGGGGAGGTCCCTGCAAATTACAATATTAACAGTACCCCCCTTAGCTCAAACCCTGTGGTAAGAGATTTAAGAACACAGGTTGATAGCAACCTTAATTTTGATCACCATGTCTCCACAGTGGTAAGGAAGGCCTTCTATATTGCACATCTCATAAGTAAGGGCATCGCATCCAGAGCTAAGGATGTTATAACTCCCCTGTACCCATCCCTCATCAGACCACTAATAGAGTACAATGCTCCCTTCTGTATGTACCTCACCAGACTCCTGCAGTGGCTAGAGAGAACTCAGAGATTCCTCACCAAGAAAATTCATTTAGGGCCATCAACACATGTCCTACATGGACAAAATGAAGGCCCTGTCACTGTACTCTGTATCTTACAGGCTACTGAGAGATGAGTTGTGCCTGGCCTACAAAGCAGTACCAGACCTTGCCCTAATGGAAATGCTGCACATCTGCAAGTCAAATGGGACAGGATTCACGTGCTCTAGGGATCTTAACCTAGCCTGCAACATTAACAGGACATGCTGAAGAGACTGAAATATCTTCCAGAGATTGCCACTCCTCTAGAACAAACTCTCAATTCACATAAAACAGAGGTCCTCAATGACCCTATTTTAGCGTAACTTAGACAACTGGATGGGAGCCCATAAATTTATCCAGGGGTGTCACCTATGTCCCTCTTGGATAAGGGCAGTTGGTGCTAATCGTAGACTCATGCTCATGTGGCAAATATAGACCAGGCAACTTGGTCGATAAGAAACAAGGGTATAACATGACTAGGCTTATAAAGGCCCTAGGGCCAATAGCCTAGTAACCTCCTATGAACCGATATAAACTGTAGCAAACAAGTTTATACCTTGCCTGCAGGGACTGCTACAATGCTAAGGTTTTGGTTAAAATAGAGATTTTTTTTCACTTTTAGACTGGTTTAGACCATGCATTAGTGTTACAATGCTCAGGTTTGACAGCAAATACAATATTGGCTTTTAAAAACTGGTATTGCATTAGAGATTGGGATCAGCTGATTTGGACCACCAGCACTTTCTGCCAGGGGCAGTTTCCCCTCCCTGCCCTAGCTACTCTACTGTCTGGCACAGATGGTTGTGGGGAAGAGAAGTCTCAATGATGAGGTCAAAACTAAAATCAGAGAGGTGCAGCCAAATGGCAAAAAGTGTCAGCAGTAGCAAGTAGTGACTGACAGAAGAATGCCAAAGAAGGGGAAAAGTAATGTTTACAAAACAGTAATGAAACCAGTTATTATGTATGGTACAGCAACTTGGGCAATGATGGAAGAGCAGTTGAGGAAGCTAGAGATGATGGAGATGAAGTGCCTGAGATGGGTGGTAAGATGCACATTGTGGGACAGATGAAGGACGGCAGAAGCCAAAGTAGTTGCAATTGCAGTGAAAATTAAAGTGAACAGATTACAGTGGTTCAAGCACATGTGCAGGAAAGAAGAAGATAAATTAGTGAATAAGATTTAGGCTATACAGGAAGAAGGCAAGAGGAAATGAGGACACCCATCAAATAGATGGATGGAGTGTGTGAAAGAAGATCTGTGACTGTCATGCATGATTGTCAAAGAAAGCAGGACAGTGACATTGATTCAGGTGAGGTGGCATCAGCTGACACAACACCCTCACCCTATGTGGAAAGCGGAAAAAAGGGGGTTGATGATGATGATGGACATTGAAGGTTTTGAGACAGCATCATAGCTCTAATTCATTTAAAGCAACTGCATTTGTTCCCTTATAAATATATGTGTCCATAAATTAATAAGGGCAGTAGGTGGGTCATTGCTAGTTTGCTTGTACTGTATCCTGAGTAAACCCATACAACAGACACAGTCTTCTTTTAGAATCCTCTGTAGCTGGTTTTTGTTATTTGTTTGTCTCAGGATGATTTGGCATCTGATAATAACCAGATATCTACAGGTCTCTGCCTTTTCCTTACACTGTCCACCAGGAAAATATAACAATATCTGTTTATAGGCTTGAATTTTAAACAGAACCATTAAGTGCATTTTTTTTCCTAGATGAGAAACCTTTTGTGATGAGGTGTGCCACATAGAAGGATTTCCTGACTACTGTGGTGATGTGATTATCAAAGGAGAGACTACTGTCCACCTGTGTCCCAAGGTCTCTTATCACACTTTCAGTGTTAAGTAGACTACCAACTATGTGGTTGCTCATGGGTACAGAGTTTTTACCAAAGGGGATGACAATGCACTTTTTGGCATTGAGCTTGAGGCCATGGCTTTGACACCAGGCATCTGTCTAAGTGAGGCTCTTTTGTAGGATGTCCACATCATTAGGAGTTTCAATTATGGCTCCTAGTTTGCAGCCATCTGCAAACTTTGTTAGCCAAAGATCTTCTGTGTTAGCCTGTACTTCAGAAAAGTAGATGCCAAACAGGAGAGGACTCAGGACTGAACCCTGTGGTCCTCCACTTGTTACTGGTCTGAAGTCAGATTTGGAGTCTGCTACTTTCACAGTGTGGGCTCTGCCAGTGAGCCAGTTGGCAACCCATCTTGTGACATAGGGATTTATACCTAGTTCAGTGAGTTTATCTATAAATCCAGAGTGGGGGATGGTGTCAAAAGCCTTGGCGAGTTCTAGATAGGCTGTGTGAACCACCTTACTCTCGTCTACGGCTTTGGTGACTGCTTCAAAGAAGTCAATCAGGAGACATGATCTGCCTTTTACAAACCTGAACTGGGTGGTGTCCAGAGTTTGGAGATTACTAATTCAATTGTATTTATTACTGCTTGGTAGTAACTTGATTAAAGTGTAGCTATCATTCTAAGTCTTTTGGATTAAGCACTTGGGCTTCAGACCAGTTGTTTTACATTAGGAAGGTTTGTGGCCTGCACTGTGGTGGCAGGACAGGTAGCTTACATCCTTCTAAGTTGTGAACTGCTAATTGAGGGCTCAGTGTCTGTTATTCTAAAAGTGTATTAGTTCTGGTTTAAGCACTTGGGTTTCAGGCCAGTTATTTTACATTAAGAAGGTTCGTGGTCTGCACTCTTGTGGGAGGAGAGGCTGGACTCTGCCCTTCTGAGCTGGGAATTTCTGGTTAAAGGCTTGTAGTGCCTGCATATTTGAACTGTTTCTTACTGAAATTGGTACACCTTGTTTGCTGTAGCATAGACTAGATCCAGGCCTGCTGAATCTAGCTTTATTTGTATGCTGCTTGTTTGTTGGCTTATTTCCCTGAAACGCTAATTCCACCTAAAACGCGGCTTTTCAGCGCTTCTGTGGATCCCTAGTGATATCTGCATTGCTTACTGTACTTATTTCCTTGTTTCACTTGAAAGAAAGTTACTGTTTGTCGTTTTTGCATTTAAGTTACCTGAAACACATTGCATTTAAGTTACCTGGCACTTGCTCACTAAAGCAATTATATAAGTCAGCACTAAAATATTAAAAGCACTACACCCTCACAAACTCTCCTTGAGTACCTTGTTCCCCACTTACCCTTTTTTTTCAATTATAAAGGAATTCCCAATACTATTCTAGCATGTCCAAAGGTCAGTTGTCAATCTCCTCTCCGGTCCAGCTGGTGAATCTGGGAATCTTGAGGCAATGTTACAACTGCCTCATGTACACAGACAACCCTCTCCTCCTCCCAACAAATTCCAACACATGTGAGAGAGATGCAACCATACAGCCATACTGGAGGCCAAGCTCTCTCAACTCAATACTGGCGAAACCAGTCAGGAGGAGAAGGAAACCACACTCACTACAATTCTAGTCTCACATAGACCTACCACGACAGCAAACCAAACACATAAACACACAAAAACATACTCGGAGGCTCTAAATAAAAATCTGCCTAAGCAGCAGAGACCTCCAAAGCAGACACCCAAGCAACCGCTACCCCAAAACAAAACACGTGCAACACATAGCTCACAAAGCCAGTGTGCCGAACAGTCACAGCCCTTAAGGCTAAACAACACACCTGATACACTTGTAATAGGTGACTCTATCGTCAGGCACGCTGACGTCCCGCTTACCAGGCTGAACAAGGAGAAGGTCATGGTGAGCTGCCTGTCGGGCGCTAGGATCTGCCACATAACACAAGCACTCATGTCACTCCAAGGCAAGTACAAATATGACTCAGTCATTGTCCATGCCGGTGTGAATGACCTGAGACGTACCTCCCTGGACTACATGAAAAGAGACATAGAGGAGCTCTCTGAGCATGTAGCCCAGGCCGGTATGACCCTGACCTTGAGTAGCATCTTACCCTCACCAAGAATGATGCCACAATATGAAGACAAGATGATCAATTTCAAGGACTGGCTTAAGTATTGGTGTCATTTAAAGGGGATCCAATGTCTGTCAGCCAGGGATGACATGCTCGACAAGCCACAATGCTTCGCTAGGGATGGCTTGCACCTGTCACCCCTGGGCTTTCGGATATTGGCAAAGGCTCTTGCTACCCCCATAGTGCCTTTTTTAGGAAAGGCTCAAAAGACAAACCCACCTCCATAGGTATCACAAGGGATAAGAAACTAAGAGTAATGCTACTCAATGCCAGAAGTCTAAACCTCAAGATGCACAAACTTGAAACTCTCCTTAGCATGGAGAAAATCGATATCTGTGCAGTAACAGAAACCTGGTTCAAGGCTCCAGAGAGCACCCCAGCACTACCAGGTTATACCTCATACCATGCTTTTCGGCCCCAAAACTTGGACCGTACCACAAAAGGAGGGGGAGTATCAATATTCGTCAAAGATACCCACACCTCCAGGTTGGTGGCACAGCACGAAGCATCAGAGACTATCCATGTGCAACTAACAGTGGGTAAAACTGCCTTCCAGTTTATAGCCTGCTACAGACCACCCTCCCAAACCCAGGAACCCCACTCGGCCTTACTGAGAACACTGGAAAATATGAAGGTCTCTCCAAACACCATTATATTGGGCGACTTCAACTACCCAAACATAGACTGGGAGCATTACTCTAGCTCCAACACCCTAGCCCAAAGGTTCCTAGAATTTATAAACTCAAATGCTATAGAACAACTTGTTACTACTCCCACAAGAGGGGAAAACATACTGGACCTGATCATCACCAACATGGGGACTCTATGCTCCAGACCAGAAGTGTATACCCTCACTAGTAAGATCAGACCATAAACTAATCTCACTGGATATTCACATCCCGACTCCACCCCCTGCCCTGAAAACCACAGTGAAAAACTTCTCTAAAGCAAATTTCACACTCCTCAAAACTGAGGTGGAATCCTTCAAAGCCCCCAGGCCTGTGAAAAATACGGCCCAGACCACAGAATCCTTTATAAACGCATTCTATGAACACCTTCATGAATGCATGGATCATGCAATCCCAAATAAAACCAAGACCCAATCCTCCAAAGGTAGACGTCCTGTCTGGTGGACCCCAGCCATAAACAAACTATACAATAGAAGGAGGAAGCTACTACATGATAGAGCAAAATCCCAAAAAGGGACGGCATCTCTGATCAGTATTAGCAAAAAACTACAGGCACTCATAAAATCGTCTAAGGCCAGCTTTGAGAGAAAAATTGCACAGGACACTAAGGATAATCACAAGGCTTTCTTTAGTTATGTTAGAAACCTGGGTGGAAATTCCCAGATATGCTCAGAATTAGTCCAAAATGACAAAAAATACACCAAACCCACAGATATTGCCAACATCCTAGCTGACAGGTTCAGCGCAAACTTCTCCCCCCCTCCCCACCAAAAGGGCAAATATTTATCCCAGCAGAGTGCTGCCCCCCTGACATCTCAGATGCTCAGGTAAGAGCTGCCCTCTCCAAAGCAAAAAACACAGCATCAATGGGACCAGACGGTGTCCCGGGCTGTGTCCTACATGAACTCCAAGAAGAGCTAAACCCAAACATAAAACTACTGTTTAATCTTAGCCTTACTACAAGATATGTACCCAAGGAGTGGTGTACAGCAGCAGTGGTCCCTCTCCACAAAGGTGGTGCCTCAACGGATCCTGGAAACTATCGCCCCATAAGCCTGACTAGCTTAGTCCGCAAAGCTATGGAAAGGATCATCATGGACCTCATAAATAAAGATATTGGGGACCTACAGACACTGGATCCTACCCAGTTCGGCTTTGTTAAGGGCAGATCCTGCCTCTTAAACCTGGTTGATTTCTTTGAAACAGTCACCAAGGCCATTGACGAAGGGAAGGTGGTCCACACAGCCTACCTGGACCTCGCAAAAGCCTTCGATACAATGCCCCACTCGGGCATTATAGATAAGCTCACCAGCTTAAATATAAACCCCTATGTCACTAGATGGGTTGCAAACTGGCTCAAGGACAGAACCCACATGGTTAGAATTGCTGGAGCCATGTCAGACTCCAAACCAGTTACAAGTGGCGTCCCACAAGGCTCAGTCCTGGGACCTCTCTTGTTCGGTATATATTTCTCGGAAGTACAGGCCAACACAGAAGGACTGTGGCTGACCAAGTTCGCAGATGACTGCAAACTGGGTGCCATAATCGACTCTCCAGCTGACACAAGCATCCTCCAGAAGGGCCTCATAGAAACAGACAACTGGTGCCAGAGCCTTGGCCTCAAGCTAAACGCCAAAAAGTGTATAGTCATTCCCTTTGGCAAAAACAAAGTACCCACAAATTACCACATAGGTGGTAATCCATTAAGTACAGAAGAAGTAATTAGGGACCTGGGGACCCAAGTTGATAGCAATCTCTCATTTGACAACCACGTGGCCAAAGTGGTTAGAAAAACATTTTATATAGCCCACCTAATCATGAAGGGATTCACATCTAGATCAGGGGAGGTCATCGTGCCTCTTTACTCATCTCTCATCAGGCCCATAATTGAGTACAATGCTCCTTTCGGGATGTACCTTACCAAACACCTGCAGCAACTGGAAAGACCCCAAAAGTACCTCACCAAGAGGATCATAGGGCTCAAACAGATGCCATATACTGCCCGGTTAAAGAAACTCCAGCTCTACTCAGTGGCATACCGCCTGCTCAGAGGTGATCTGTGCCTGACGTATAAAGCCATGTCCAACCCGGAATTAATGGACATGCTGCACCTCAGAAAATCCAAATCCCATCGAGCTACGCGCTTGAGAGACTTGAACCTCAGCACTGAAATAAATAGGACATGCTGGAGGGACAGATTCATAACCCAGAGGCTCCCTTCACTCTGGAATAAAATCCCAGTCCAGGTTAGGCAGAGTCCCTCATTGACTCTCTTCAAGACGAATCTTGATGAGTGGATGGGAGATCGTAGGTTTACCCCGGGTATCACTTCTGTGTCACTGTTAGACAGAGGCACAGTATACTAACCTTGAAAAAGGGCATAGCAAAATTAATTTAAAATGGGTGGCGAAAGCCAAACACACTCTGGCTAGGCTTATAAATGCCCTAAGGCAGATAGCCTAGTATGAACCTATGAACCTATGAACCTATAATGTCTTTGTTTATAAGTTCCATGATGATACATTCCATGGCCTTGCAGACCAGGCTCGTTAGGCTAATAGGTTCATAGGTTCATAGGTTTATACTAGGCTAACTGCCCTAGGGCATTTATAAGCCTAGACCAAAGTTATGTGGCTTACGCCGCCCCTTATGTTAGAAATACTGTGTCCATTAGTTTGTTGTGTCTCTGTCCAGTAGTGACGCAGAGATGATTCCCGGGGTAAACCTACGATCTCCCATCCACCGGTCAAGATTTCTCTTGAACAGAGCCAGCGAGGTGCTCTGCCTCACATGGACCGGGATTTTATTCCACAGCATGGGGAGTCTCTGGGTCTCTGGGGCGGTAGTTCCCGGGGTCCATGGTGGCACCCCCTTTGTGGAGTGGGATAACTGTCACTGTGTGCCATTCAGTGGGCACAAAGCCTGAGGTGAGGCTATGATTGAACATGGTGCTTAGGTGGGGTGCCAGTTAATTCTGTAATTTATGTAGAACGCAGCCTGGTATGTTGTCAGGTCCCATGGATGCTGTGTTCTTGGCTTTGGAGAGTGTGGTTTTTACCTGTGCAGCCGTGATTACAGGAACTTTGCATTCTTCCAGTATAGAGATGGGCACTTTAGGGGTGGGGGGAGGTAAAGTTAGTACTGAACCTATCTGGCAGGATGTTGGCAATATCAGTTGGTTCTGTATATTTAGTGCCATTGTGCTGTAACTCAGAGCAGATCTGAGTGTTGCCATTGAGATTCTTGACATAGCTATAGAATGCTTTGTGGCTGTCTTTAGAATCAGTGGTGATTTTGTTTTCACAACTATCTTTGGAGGATTTTTTGAGGGATCTCAGCTTTTTACTGAGGCAGACCAGGGAGTTCTTCCAGTCATGGGATTTTACTCTTTTTTGCAATAGTTTCTTTCATTTGTTGTAGAGTTTGTTTATGGCAGGAGACCACCAGATTGGATTCCTTTTTTTGGAGGATAGCATGTTGATTCTGTTAGGGATAGCATGATCCATGCACTTGTGTAAGTGCTTATAAAGTGCATTTGTGTAGGATTCAGCAGTCATACCTCTACTGTCCATCTGCATGGGTGTTGTGAAGTTTGCCACTTCTGTCTTAAGAAGCATGAAGTTGGCTTTGGAGAAAATGTTTATGGTGGTTTCCCTAATGGGGGGTGGGGGTGGGATGTGGATGTCTAGGCTAATTAGCTTGTGGTCAGATCTGACCAACGAGGAATTGACCTCTGGTGTGGAACACCGGTCGCCCATGTTGGTAATGACCAGGTCTAGGATATTGCTGCCTGTGATGGGGGTGTGGATAAGTTGATCCAAGTTGCTGGAATTTATGAATTCCAGAAAATGTTGAGCAAAAGAGTCGGTACAAGAGTAGTTTTCCCAGTTAATGGTGGAGTAGTTGAAATTGCCCATTATTAGGGTGTTGGGTTGTACCCTAATATTTTCCAGTGTATCAAGAAATGAGGAGATGGAATCCTGGGACATGGTGGGGGATCTGTAGCAAGTTACAGTTTGGATTGCGGTCTTGCCCAGAGTTAGTTGCACTTGGATAATCTCAGATGCATTATGCTGAGCAACTAGCCTGGAGGTGTGGATATCCTTAATGAATATGGACACGCCTCCAGCTTTAGTGTTTTGGTCCAGGTTAGGTGGCCGAAAAGTGTGGTATGAATTATAGCCTGGTAATGCAAGGGTGCTCTCTGTAGCTTTGAACCAGGTCTCTGTCACTGCACAGATGTCAATGTTCTCCATTTTAAGGAGTGCCTCGAGTGAATGCATTTTGAGGTTTAGACTTCTAGCATTGAGTAGCATTACCCTCAGATTTTGCTTGCTTGTACCTGTTATGGTGGTGAATTTGTCATTTGAACCTTACCTAAAAAAGGCACTATAGGGGTGACAAGAGCCTTAGCCAGTATCCGGAATCCCAAGGGTGACAGGTGCAGGCCATCTCTGGCAAAGCATCATGGTCTGTTGATCATGTCATACCAGGCAGACATATACTGGATCCCTTAGAATGACACCAGAAGCTTAGCCAATTATCATTTTGTCTTTGTACTGTGGTATAATTCTGGGTGATGGCAGGATGTTACTCAGGGCTAGGGTCATACATGCCTGGGCTACAAGATCGGAGAGCTCCTCCATGTCTCTTTTCATGTAGTCCAGGGAGGTACATCTCAGGTCATTTACACCAACATGGGCAATGACAGAGTCATATTTGTACTTGTTGTGGAGTGACCTGAGTGCATGCATTATGTGGTGGATCCTGGCACCCGACTGGCAGCTGACAGTAAATTTCTCCTTGTTTAGCCTGATGAGTGGAACATCAGTGTGCCTGACTATAGAGTCATCTATGACTAGAGTATTGGGTACGTTGTTGTGCCTTATGGGCTGTGGTTGAGTGGCACACTGAGTTTGTGGGCTATATGTCATTTGGGTTGTGTTGGGAGGGTGGAGGTTGCATGCGTTTCTGCTTTGGAGGTCTCTGTTGCTTGAGCAGATTTTTTTTGAGAGCCTCCGTGAATGTAGGTGTGTGTTTTGTGTTGCTATGTGTGTGTTTTGGTGGTGTAGGTTTTGAGGGACTATTTGATGAGTGTGGTGTGGTGCAAGTGTTTACCTTCTCCTCTTGACTGGCTAGTCCAGTCTTGGGTGAAGAGAGCTTTGCTTCCAGTTTGGCTATATAAGTGCATGTCTCACAGGTTGTAGTGTTGGGTGACAGGACAAGAGGGTTGTCTGTGTACATGAGACAATTGCTGCATTGCCCCAGGATGCCCAGATTCATAAGGTAGACAGGAGAAAACACCAGGAGCTGACTCTTAGACATGCCTGGATAGGTGCTTATTTATTAAGTACCAAAAACTGTTTTCCTCTAGACAAATGAGGAAAGTTGAGTGCTGTAGTAATTTGTAGCTTATTTAGTGGTTACAATGAGTTTTGAACAAGTGCTGAGCTCAAAGAAACAGATTTGAGTGCTAAAACTAAAATAAAATGGCTAGTTCTAAGGGAAAATTTGAAGAGCAGACTTTAAGGTGCCAGGAATAGTTGCTATGCCTGTGATTTACTGCATTAATAAACTGCCCCTGTCCATAAGCCAGGGGTGAACTTGTGATCTTCCATCCATTTGTTCAAACTGCATTTGAATAGGCTTATGGAAGAGCTCTGCTTCAGATTAATGAGGAGTCTGTTCCAAAGAACAGATATTCTCTGAGACACATACCTGTCCCTCCAACATGTTTGTTTATGTCACAGATGAAGTTTAGATCCTTATAATAGGTCATTCTAATGCTGTTTTTTTGTGAATGTGTAGCAGATCCATCAGATCTGGACTGGAGAATGCTTTGTGGGTTAGGCATAGATTTCCCCATGTAGTTCAATGTCCTGAGTGCATGTGTGATCTGGAGTGTCCCTAATGGGCAACTGACCATGACTGTCTTCTTGCTCAGCCTGGTGAAGAGGACATCAGTGTGTTCACAATAGAGTCTCTCATGAACAATATACTGGGTTGTGTGGCAGTTTGCTTTAAGGGCTTAGAGGTTAAGATATTTGAGATGTGGTTGTATGAGTCCTGGGGAATGTTGTCTTTGAAGAGTGCTTGAGGGGCTGCTGAGAGCAGCGTATGGGAGGCCTTTGAGGTTGGAAAAGATGATTGCATTTAAGAGCCCCAGCATATCTGAGTTTATGTGTCTGATTCATAGTAGGTGTAGTATGTGTGTGGTACTAGTAACCTGTTTGGAGAGATCAGTGTCTGTATGTGAGAGATTTAACTCCAAAGACATAGTATAATTACATCTCTTGCATACTGTGTCAGTCTGCTTAAGAATAAGATGGCTGTCAGTAAGCATGAGGTAATTGCTACATTGCCTCAAGATGCCCATTTCCACCAGGCTGGATACAGAAATAGTAGAAAAGTACACATGCATGGCCGTGGATCCTCTTTTCTGTGATCTATGAGAGGTGGTGCAATTGGGGTTCAGAGTAGTTGGGCTAGGAGGAGAGGTTTAGGACTGATCTAAAACAACACTCTTGGGAAAATGCTTCTCAGTGCATAAACTAGCTGCTCTACACTTGTCTAGATACTTGAGAAAATAGTAGGGGCAATTTTATATGGGCAATCACAATTCTAGGTGCCCACATTTATACAGGGCACTACAAACCACTGCTGGACAGCTTAGCACAGGCTACAGGAGATGATTTAGAGAGGAATCCAATCAGTAAACAGTAAAAATGCAGCATAAGTGTATATATAAGTCTCAGATCCTGCAGCAATTCTCAGTTCTCTCACTATAGTGAGTGATGCTACAAGACTAAGGTTCCCAGACTGAGTAAAATACAAGCAAAAAAATGGAGTGGAAATGTAATAAATGGAGCTCAGATCCTTAATTACACCCATTTGCTCACCCAGTATTTCTGACAGAGTACTCTGTAAGGAATTTTTGAAGTCTTCTAACTTCTTTCACTCCCAAAGCATATGTTTCCAGTTACCTTTTTCTTCCTCATCACACCTCCAATATGTGCCATCTACCCGAGGAAAAAATCTTTGGAGTCTGCTTGGGGTATAAAAATACCTATGCAAGTATTTTCAAGCAAAAGTTCTAAATTGTCTAGACTTTGTTGCATACTTGGTGGCCATACATTTGCCCTCTCATTGTTGCCTTGTAAAATGCTTATCCAGTCTCTTTTCCAGATCTTTTTTAACATCCTCTGATTGATTCCTGTAGTTATCATATGCATTCTATTTTATAAGCCAAAATGGCTAAAACCCCATATCACAAACACTGAAATACTACCATATGGCAATAATATTTACCGATCCGATAGATCCCATAAAAAGGGGGGTAGCATTATCATCCTCTACTCTGGCAATCTTAACCTCTCACCAATTATCATCTCTATTCCCTACTTCCACCCAGATGAACTAATTATTCTTAATCGCCATCTAAACTCTCACAAGAAATTCGCATTGCCTCCATATATATCTCCCCAGGTAATAATGTCCCAATCCTTGAACATGTCCTCTCCTGGTTCTCCCATAATATACCATATGAAACCCTCATCCTTGGAGATGTCAACATTGATCGGACTAAACTAACAACTGACTCTTCACAAAAGTGTATTAACCTACATGGATTCCACCAACTAATAACATCCCTCACTCGCTTACACAAAACCTCTTCTTCCAATTCAGCTATCGGCTGTTTCCTCACAAACTCCTCTAACCTGTACCACAGCCCCTGTACCTTACCAGATACCTTAAGCGAGCACCTTCCCACCTCTATCCAAAGACCCACTACTTAATTACCCAAAACACACTCCTACAGAGACTGTCATAAACTAACTTTAATGCCAGCTTATTTAACTCCATACTATCTATCATCAATTGGTCCTTCCTTAGGCAACTCCTTCTGAATGAAGCAGTGATAAAATTTAACCACATTTTCCTAGAAACTCTCAGTTCCCTTGCCCCTGTAGAAGAATTAGAATTAAAGCTAATAACACCCCCTGCTATCTAAAGAAATCAGATCTCTTATGCACAGAAGAGATAGTGTTTTGGAAAGCCTGGACTAAATTCAGGGCACCACCCCTGTTCCAAACCTACAGGGAAATCAGGAACCTAGTTAAAAAACAAATCAACAGATAAAAAAAAATCCTACTACAACTCTCTCTAACTAAACTGTAAATTCAATCCTTGTAAAATTTGGACTACCCTTAACAAAATTCTCCAGTCTGGTTGCCCTTCTACTCCCTCCCCTTTCTCAAATAGCACTCTACTTGAAACTGCTACCCTTCTCAACAATCACTTCACTGATACTGTCCAAAAGCTCAGACACACTAACCATAACACTAACGCCCCTTCAACCCCTTCCAACCCAGTCAACAAAAACCTCTTCACCTTTCAACCTGTTTCTACTACTTACATCAAATCACTTCTGCTGAAGCAAAAAACGTGCTCTCCCTGTGACAACCTCTCAACATGGTTTTCAGCCATACCACAGCACAATTACTGCTCTCTTATCTTTCACCAATAAAGTAGCAGAGGCTAGAGATAAGAAACAACTCATGTCCTGTCTTTTCCATGACCTTTTCAAAGCCTTTGATACTGTCTCTCACCACATTCTTTTATCTAAACTTGCTAACCTCAATCTCTCCCCTCATTTGCTTCAATGGTTCATTAGTTACCTACCCAATAGGCTGCAATCTATCAGATGGCTCTCTTCCTGCTCCCCCTCTCTCCCATCACATCTGGTGTACCCCAAGGTTCCATCCTAGGTTCATAGGTTCATAGGTTCATAGGTTCATAGGTAGGTACTAGACTATCGGCCCTAGGGCCTATACAAGCCCAGCCAAAAAGGTACCCTGGCTTTTGTCACCCAAGAAAATTATTTTCCTGTGCCACTGTCGAGCAGAGCCACAGAAGTAATCCCTGGGGTGAATTTCCTATTTCCCATCCAATCATCAATATTTTTCTTGAAGAGTGCTAATGAGGAGCTTTGTTTGATATAGATAGGTAGTTTATTCCAGAGTATGGGAAGTCTCGGGGACAATAATCTATCCCTCCAGCATGTTCTGTTTATTGTGGTGACAAGGTTTAGGTCCCAAGAGCATGTAGCTTGGAGGGATTGGGATTTCTTTAAGTGGAGCATGTCCAACAGCTCTGGGCTTGACATAGCTTTGTATGTTAGGCAGAGATCACCTCTGAGAAGGCGATATGCGACAGAGAAAAGCTGGAATTTTTTGAGACGGTCTGCGTAGGGCATCTGTTTGAGGCCAGTAATCCTCTTTGTGAGGTATTTCTGCGGGCTTTCCAGTTGTTGTAGATGTCTTGTAAGATACATACCAAAAGGGGTATTATACTGTATAATGGGTCTAATGAGTGACAAGTAGAGGGGAACAATGACCACTTTTTTCCTGGATGAGAAACCTTTTGTGATGAGGTGTGCCATGTAGAAAGATTTCCTGACTACTGTGGTGATGTGATTATCAAAGGAGAGACTACTGTCCACCTATGTCCCAAGGTCTCTTATCACACTTTCAGTGTTAAGTATACTACTGCCTATGTTGTAGTTCATGGGGACAGAGTTTTTACCAAAAGGGATGATAATACACTTTTTGGTATTGAGCTTGAGGCCATGACTTTGACACCAGGCATCTGTCTCAGTGAGGCCCTTTTGCAGGAAGTCCACATCATTAGGAGTTTTGACTATGGCTCCTAGTTTGCAGTCATCTGCGAACTTCATTAGCCAAAGACCTTCTGTGTTACCCTATACTTCGGAGAAGTAGATACCAAACAGGAGAGAACCCAGGACTGAACCCTGTGGTACTCCATTTGTCACTGGTCTGATGCTGGATTTGGAGTCTGCTACTTTCACAGTGTGGGTTCTGTCAGTGAGCCAGTTGACAACCCATCTTGTGACATAGGGATTTATACATAGTTTAGTGAGTTTATCTATAATTTCAGCGTGGGGGATGGTGTTGACAGCCTTGGCAAGATCTAGATAGGCTGTGTGAACCACCTTACCCATGTCTATGGCTTTGGTGACTGCTTCAAAGAAGTCTATCAGGTTTAGGAGACATGATCTGCCTTTTACAAACCCGAACTGGGTGGGGTCCAGAGTTTGGAGATTACCAATGTCTTTGTTTATAAGTTCCATGATGATACATTCCATGGCCTTGCTTAACACATTGGCCATGTTTAACATTTTCACAAATGATCTCTATACATCTTGCAAACAATCCCCCCAATACAATATGCTGACGATTCCACTCTTATCTCCATTTTGAAATAACATCTCAGATCCCGACGCATAGGCTCAAGACACCTTTCTATCCACTGAAAAATGGCTGTCTGATAATTAACTCATCTTAACCCCCCCCAAAAAAAACTAAACTCCTTTTTCTCCCTTGTTCTCTCTCTCAACATGAATCAACCTTTGTCATCTCATTCTCCAATAATACCATCATTTAATCTGAACCCCACACTAAGGTCCTAGGTACCATCATAGATGATGAGCTCAAATTTAACTTACATATCTTGCAAAGCATAAAAAAATACACCAAAAACTAGGTGTTCTATAAAGTAATAGAAAATGTCTAACTCCCACTGCTAGTCTCTCCCTGGCTCAGGCTATGCTCCTCCCCTCCCTCCTCTATGCTGCCCCAATCCTTTCTAACATGCAGGCTACAGCCATGTCCAAACTCCAACGAACCTAACACAAGGTAGCTAGATTTTCCACCAACTCTCCTCACAACTCTCACCACTGCCTTGCACTCAACTCTCTCCAATGGCTTGAATTCCATCAATAACTGCTACTATCACAACTACAAATCACACACTCTTGACAAACCATCTACCTGCCCAGCCCTCTCTTCCCTTGTATCATCTTACACCCCTATAAATACTTTCCACACCTCCAACCATTTACTCCTGGATATCTATCAACCCAACAAAACGGTCAGTAAATTACTATAAAAATCCACTATAGCCTATGCTTGGAACAAATTCCCATTCACATACGATCTACTCCCCTCCCTAAACACTTAAAAAAATAACTAAAACTTCACCTTCTTAACTCTAAGACTTGTCTCTGTCAGGCCCCTACCTAATCCACTACACTACTATATGCTTTTTCACTCCTTCCACACTGACTTCCATCTGCAAAACCTCCTAACTTTTCTCCCTTCAACCTTAGTCCTTCTCTGACAATAAACCCTTAGGCTTCATTGCCCCACCACATATACATATGTACATACTGTTTGCTCATCTATAAATTCCTCTCTTCTCTGTGAAATCTTTTTCACTCTCTTGGAATACATTGTCAATGTCATTAAAAAAAAAGTTATTATTTGTTATCGTGTTATTGTACTATACTTCTATATTTCTGGAACTTATGTATTATAATTCTCTATATGTGCCTGTAATATTTGTACAGTAATTTTTGTCTGTACTGGAGCTTTTCTCCTCGGGTCTCTAGCCCATTTGGGCTAACCCGGTTAACAAATGTCAAATAAATAAATAAATAAATGCCCTACTAGTTTCCTATTTTTAACAGCAGCTTTTATTCTAGCTTCATCTAAAAACTCTACCAGAGCAGGCTTTTCACTTAGGATTCCCCTATCCCTTTTCTGTTTGCCTATACTATGACATCAATCCCAGGTAGGGAAGGCTAGACTGAAGTCCAAATGTCTTCATGCCTCCTTCCCATTCTATTACATTTCCTTGTCTTGTTATTTGCTCACAATATATTGGTTCATTTTGCTAGTTTTCTCCAATAAATGTCAGTTCCCTCTTGTCTAATCTCTGTACCCCTAATTGCAGTCATCCCTATCGGCAAAATCTCCTTTCTCCGTTCTCATGCTGGCTTAGCTCTCAGAATACTTTCTTCTACTTTATGAATATAATATTATGCATGCCTTTTGTTATTCTCCTTAAGGATCTACATAAAAAAAATCCCTTATTTGTTGAATTTTCTCCCTGTTCATCATCCCTTTCCACAATTAATTCTAGCTTTCTGCTTGTGTTATGTATATGTGCTTTAACTGTGTAGCTCTAAAATATACCATCAAATCAAGTAATCCTAAATCACCTTGTTCTGTTGGAAGGATCAGCTTATCCCACTTGCTGCCTTCTGCTCCAGATAAATTTCTTCAACTCTTTATAAATTATTGCCCTTGATTTCTTCTCTGGTTGATAAAAAAATGCCTGACCTGTATATGATTATTACCACACACTAACCAGCCAAATCAAAGACAACGCTGCTAAGTATTGAACCCAGGACCTTCTGAACTACACTCTGGGCAATACACCACTAGGCCAACTCAGCTCTAAGACTAAAGGGACTAAAAACATTATTCACTGCTTGTATCTTGCTATCCATATCCATAAACAGTATACTAACCTCGAAAAAGGGCATAGCAAAATTAATTTAAAATGGGTGGCGAAAGCCAAACACACTCTGGCTAGGCTTATAAATGCCCTAGGGCAGATAGCCTAGTATGAACCTATGAACCTATGAACCTATAAACAAAAGCTTCCAGTTTCTTAGTTTTTGGATTATCGTTTTAGTCTCTTCTCATAGATGCTTAGCTGCCATAACAGAACACTTTTTAATCCATATCCCTAATATTTCATTTTATTGTGCCCACATAAATATGGGTATTGCTGACTCAATTCATGTGTGGATACATAATTTATAGCTATAGTAATTTTTATCTTTATTAGTTTTATATCCCTAAAAGACTTGAAACTGTCTCAAAATGTAACACAACACTGTGATGTCCTTCTGGTTTTATGAGGTACAAATTAATATCATCTGCAAATAAAACCGACTTTTCCTGATTACCATACCGGCTATATCCTTGAAGTTCAGAGACCCTCTTTTTTGCCAGTGGCTCTAAATACAAAGCAAATAACAAAGGAAAGAGGACACTCTGCTTAATTCCTCTGTTCAGACACAGCTTGTCAGAGAGGAGCCCTCCCACTTTAATTCTTGTCTTTGATCTGTCATATATCCTCCTGGTTAAGCTAATTATTGTATTAGGGAATGCAAATGCCCCCTTTACCTTACTCATAAAATCCCAGCTTGCACTGTTAAATGCTTTCTCTGCCACAAGACCCACCAACAACAGCAGTATTTTCTTAAATTCTGCTTCCATCTTGATCACCATTGTTCTAGTAATGCTGTCAAACGTTTGTCTCCCCTCCACAAAACCTCTGATCCATATCTATCAATTTTGGTCACACCTTAGCTATTATAAACATAAAAATGTTTTAATAATTTTTTTAAGTGAAATGGGTCTATATGAAGCTAGGTCTGATGGGTCTTTCCCATATTTAGGTATTAACAAGCACAAACAAAGCCTTACAGATCTTTAACACTTTCTTCCCTCCTGTCTTCCAGACTACCACAGGAATACTATCTGTTTCTGGAGACTTTCCTGCAGATTGATTATATGTCAATGTTTTTATCTCATCTCCTCTTATCTTAATAATTGTTGTGCCTCATCTACCTCTAACCTTGGTGTTTTAGTACAAATTAAATAACAAAGAATTTTACCCGTTCACTTTGTCAAAAATTACGCTTTAGGATGTGGAAAATACCTGTTCATTCCATAAACAGCGCTCGGCAACTGCCTGCTAAAAAGTTTAGAATCAGTCTCAAAATTTTTAGTATTAGTCTCAAACAACAAAGACAAAACACTTCATAAATATCTTTTTTATCAGTTGCATGCATGCAGATCTTTGATGTTACATTACTTTTAACAAATCAGTACAGTTTAAAATAATTTTGCTCCTCATGATTCTCACTTAGAGCTTCATGGGGACACTTCACAAATATGCATTTTAAAACATAAGCCCCATGTGTTATTGTCTTTTAACTTTGTAACATTCAGTGCCAGTCCACAGTTCCACAGAAAGCCTTGCAAAGACTCACCTCCCAGCCTGAGAAGTCTAGAGCGTAATGGTGATTTATGCATTTCCAGAGATACCTGTCACAATTCATTAACTTTCTGAAACTAGACTTTTTAATAAACATCCTTTAACTCCTATAGCACTTACTTTGCCTTATGTGTCAGTACACTATAGTTTGCTAACAGAGAAAATACAGTTGCACGGCACTTAGAATATAAGGTTACTACTTACCTTGCATAATTATGCACCTGTGTTTTAGCTTTCCCTTGACATGAACATAGAATAAACATTTTAATTGACTTATTTGTGAAGAAGCTAGAGTTAATATGTATTTAGTGAAGAATAAACATGAGACATACTAGTTTTCCATAACAGTTCCCCCCATTTGACACTATAAGTGTCACATAACACACGATTATATTTTATTTTTTTTTTAATTTGATGAAATATACATCAGCATCATTATATTTATCTACAGTGATTTGATTTTTATTTACTTCAAGTTCATTATCGGATACTTTTATAAATGGCATTGAGCGTGCAGGTGAGGTCAAGCATTTAGTAATCATAGCCTTTAGAACAGAAAATATAAAAGCAATTAATAGACTATTAAGAAAATAATACTGATTATTACAATGATACTGTGTAATATACTGGTTTCTAAGTTACCAAATGCACTGCCCAACCATCCAAAAGTGTCTGCTGTTTAGCTCTATTCAGGTCCTCGGACCTTTGTTCCATGAAATTGGCCAACTTTTTTTGTTCATCGTGACAGTCACTGATATAGGAACAACAATGACTTTCTCTGAAGACACATGACCCCCCCCTTAGCAGCTAGCATTATGTCGAGTACTAGATGATTTTGTAGTACCACAGTTTGAATTTTAGTCATTTTTCGATTTGCCATTCTGATGTGATGTGAAATGTGATTTGCTACCTCCTGAAGAACTTGAGCAAGCATGGTGATTTAGAGCATTAATTTTTGCACTCCATACACAGGAGAAAAGACTGAAAATACTTTTTCTGGCCCAGTAAATTGCCCATTTATTTTTCAGTCTGACTGCTGCAGGATTTTCAAAATGTTGAATAGCTGGGGTAATATATCCCACAAAACAACATTTAGATGATTTCATAGGTTCATAGATTAGTACTAAGCTAACTGTCCTTGCGAGCCATTATAAGCCTAGCCAATTATCCCTTGTGAGACTCAAACCCTGTACCTTGTGTTTGTAAGGCAAACACTGGGGTATACATGATCAGCACAAATGTAATAATTTTCTAGCAATCCCATGCCACGTCCTCAGTCATAGCTTTTTAGCTGTAAAGCATTTAACACACTTTTATGTTTAGTGTCATTGCATTTGCTGAATTTTACTAGTCCAGTTCCATTTTTGATGTAACAGTGGTGCAGTGGTGCAGCAGTTAACGTTGTCGCCTCACAGCAAGAGGTTCTCTGGTTTGATTCTCAGCTGGGGTGCCTTCTGTGTGGAGTTTGCATGTTCTCCCTGTGCTCGCGTGGGTTTCCTCCGGGTACTCCGGTTTCCTCCCACATTCCAAAGATATGCATCTGGAGCATTTCTCCCCGGGCCTCCACTGAAAACAGGTTCTGTGGAACCTAGTCAGACTTTCCCAGTCAACAAATGATAAATAAATAAAAAAAAATAAATAAAAAACATGTGTCTTTACAATTTGTTATCACTAACTGGAGAGACACCTTTGAAAAGTCAGACACATTACGCCAAGTTTTGTCAGTATCACTAAGTTTCTTCTTAAATGAGATGCAGGGTCTGGAATCATGGGAATCCCTGCTTTAGAATGATGAGGTATATGGAAACACACCCAACAGTTAGTCACATTTAAGTCCATGGCATATTGTTGAAGAACCAACAGGAGACTATTTTTTTCTGGACCATTTTGTAAGAGGAAACAGAAACAAAAACAAGACAGGCAAATCTGCTACCATTGGGTTCATTATGGACTGCTGCCTGAGTTGATTTTCTTTAATCTTTCACTGGGGCAGATAATGTGGCTTTTGTCCTCTGATCTTTCTTTGCTGACAATGGTGATTTGTCTGGACCCTCCATATGACAAGTCTTTTTACAATGTGATGAATGAATTCAGAAAGCCAGCACCCAACTGGAGATAGACATATTTAATGTGTGGCAACACAAGACATATGTTTTGTTTTTTTGTTTGTTTGTTTTTTTATGTTTTGTGTTGCCAGACATTAAATATTTTTATCTCCAGTTGGGTGCTGGCTTTTTGTGACTGTTCATTTCATTTTGAGCCTTGGCACCTGCCATCCTTGCAGAATTCTTGGTTGTGGTTGTTCATTAATGAATTCAGGTCAGTAAAACGTCACAACGTACAGCAGTGAAAGTTGTAAGCAGTATTTGGAAAGGTCTTTCCACATCAGACTCAAAGGGTTATTTTTTGGAAGGTTTTAACATGCACCCAATTACCAGGCTGCAGTTGGGGATGTGGCTGGTCAAGAGGTTGGGGGAGAGCTTTTCATACAGTTTTGTGGTACTGCTGTAAGCAATGACTATGTTTTGTGCAGTAAGACAACATAACATCATTAGTTAGAATCCATATTTTTGTTTGACACAGGGAGAAGCCCCATTAATATCTCATAGGGACTCAGTCTGCTTGTAGTATTTAGTGTACTTCAATACTCATTAGTACTACGGGAAGTGCCTCTGGCCATTTAAGATTTGTTTTGGTGCAGATTTTTGCCACTTTATTTTTAAGGGTTTGTTGACCCTCTCTACCAATCCACATGACTGTGGGTGGTTGGGACAGTGAAAACTTAATCTAGTGATAAAAATCTTACATAACTGTTTTATTAGAGCATTATTAAAATGTGTTTCCTGATCACTATCACTACTGCAATGTACACCAAACCTAGGACTAAATTCAAAAATAAGTTTTTTAATAAGTGTTACAGAATCTGCTTTCTGGCATATGTAAGCTTTCACCCATGCAGAAAACGTGTATATTAACACTAAGATATGCTGTAAATTACGCACCTTGGGCATATGGAAAAAGTCCAGTTGTACATTAACAAAAGGCCCCCATGGTGGTGGTAAAGATGCAGCTTTAATATTGGAATTTTTGCTAACATTGTGTTGTTGACATATTGCACAATTATTAACATACTAAAGAATCAGAAGAGACATGAGGGCATACCAGATTTGAGTAATTTGGTTAAATAAAGCTGTCTTACCTGTATGGGCTGGCAAATGATATGCCATTACCAGGTAAGGTAGCAAGGAGGCAGGCGCCACCAGCTGGCTTTCCAGATGTCACCATATCCCCTTGGTGAAGTTACTGCATCCATCCTTAAGCCATTTCTGAAATTTCTTCTGAGATGCTTCAGCTAGGAAAGCTGATACTGTCTTAAAATCAAACATGTTATCACTTTTATATTTATGCAATAATATCACATGTAGTTTTGCAAAAACGCATTCTACAACTTGCTTAGCAGCTTGATCTGTCAAATTATTTTTCCTTGAAATAGTATCTGCACCCTTTTCATGGGTACTACATGTGACTACCACAAATGTTTTAGATAAAAAAGAACATTTAAAAGAGCATTGACATAGAAAGAATTTTTAATTTTACTTCCTGTTGAGGTTAAGAGCTCCCTGTGATGCCCCCCACTGATAGCAGTAATCAAGGAGCCTCAATCTTCACTACCGGCAAAAGTGGGGGATATACATTAGAAGGATGACAAATACACACACTGTATTTCCAGATGCAGCTCTCTGCATCAAGTGCAATTTAACTTAAGAGCACACATAGACCACAGTCAGTCTGGGGCTGGTTTCTCCCTGTTTCTCCAGATCCCCAGTAAGACTCCCCACTGGCACAGCTATAGAGTTGAGATCTCAGCTGAGTGGCCAAGCCAAGATCTCCAGTACCATCTCTGTCCAACCAGTGCTTCATGTCCCTGCCCAAGTGGCTGACACACACACACACTCTTTGAGGTTTGATTTATATATAAACACATACACACCTGAGAAAGGCTGGCACAGGTTTACTAGCTATGCCATCTTCTGCCCGGACTATAAGGTAGTTTTTACTGCCACCAGCCATGTCCTTATCGGCTACTTTAAGACCCTTAACAAAGGGTGTCCAATCTTACTACGTTATGTTACTATCAATACAAATGGTAGTTTGACCAAGAGCAAGGCTATTAGTACTGGCCCACAGTGTCACCAAATAAATTTACAAGTACTCTCATAACTTAAATATGTCTCACAAATATCAGCCACAATGAAAGGTTTAAATATATTTAATAATAAATAATAAAAGAACAAGAAAATACTCAGTAAATAATCACAGTTATATCAGAGTTTAAAATCACAGGAAATACTTAAAACAACATTGCAGGACAGTCTCAAATAAATGCAAAAAACATCTAAACTATACTTCACTATATTTCTGACTATATCTAGTCTTACTTACAGAGCAAACAGGCAGATGTGGTGAGTGGATCTTCTTGTCAGGTCAAAGACAAAATACAAAATGCTCAATCTCTCCCAGAGAGTTCTTAAATTAATATCCTAAATATTACTGTTGGGATACTTGCAGACTGACATCATTTCTTGCCATCTGACTTCAGTTCCCAGGCTCAAAAACAACAGCATTTAGCATCTACTTGTGAAAATACATAAACAAGGGCCCTTCTTAGATCTAAGGCAGATCATGGAAGTCATAAAACAATAAAATACTTTCAATTTTCAAGCCTAGTAATAGTTTCATATGTTCATAGGTGTGTACCAGGCTAAAGGCCTTGGAGCCGTTACAAGCCTACCCCATAGAAGTGCACTGGCACTGAGCCTCCCAACGTTAGTTCACAGTCCCTCTATCAAGTAGAGCCATTGTAGTGATTCCGAGGTGAAGTTAATATTTCCCAGCCACTCATTAAGATTTCTCTTGAAGAGGGCCAGTGAGGTGCTCTGCTTGACATGTATGGGTAGTCTATTCCAGAGCATGGGCAGTCTCTGGGTTATGAACCTGTCCCTCCAGCATGTTCTTTTGATTGTGGTAATGAGGTTGAGGTCTCTGGAGACCTTATTTCTCTTTCAAGATAACACAGAGAACTCCCTAGTATAGTCATCCTGTCTCTGGCTGTCATAAAGTAATTTAAATGTTCAGCTATTTTTCTGAAATAAACCTCCTATGTTCCAGTCTCCATTGTTAAAATATATACATCTAAACAGTTACAATAGCGTATATACATTTCTGTTCTAATCCAGCAGGGTACACTGTGGTCACAGCTCTAAGTTTAGTACTTTACAAAATATCTCTTCAGCACACATCTGTACAAACCATCTTATATGACATACAGTTCTAATACATTTGTAACACAAATATATGAATTATGCTGATATTCACAAATGACATAATTATTTACAAAATTCCAGATAGCTGGGCTTGCAGTGTTTCCTTTTATGATACCTCCTCTTTTTCCAAATTTGCCCCAAATCATGTACAATATCAAAAGTGTAGTGACTCTCTGTATAAACATTTACAGTCTTATTTTTGGCTAACTCACAAGCTCTGTGTAGAGCCACTAACTGAGCTACCTGGGCAGAATATATATACCCTCTAGTCTTTGTTGGAGCAAAACCTCGTTACTGGTGCAGATGGATATTTCTGCGACCAAAGTTCCATTTCAGTCTCTTCCACAGGAGCCGTCCACAAATAGATTTAGTTCAGCATTGGGTATAGGAGTATCCCTTAAGTAATCCCTTGGAGAAAGCAGATAATTAGTCACACACACAATCATACACTTTACCATCCTCAGCAGGAGGTAACAAAGATGCAGCATTTAGAACATGACAGTGTATGAGAGAAATAGATGGATCATAAAGAAGAATAACTTCATATTTAGTTCGATGTGCAGTTGAGAAAGGTTGAGTTTCCTTTTAGGGTTGGGAGGGTGGCCTAATGGTTAAGGTGTTTGCTTTACAAACACAAGGTACAGGGTTTGAATCTCACAGGGGATAATTGGCTAGGCTTAAAATGGCTCGCAAGGGCAATTAGCCTAGTACTAATCTATGAATCAAATTCCTTTCCATTTTAAATAGGAGAGATGATACAGAGTGGGGGACGGCAACTGTAAGATCATACCCAAGCCCCAGTGACTGTGCAAGATCAACTAGAATGGCGGCAGTGGCCACTGCCCTTAAACATGATGGAAATCCCTTTGCAACAGAATGAAGTGCTGTACTATAATAAGCTAATGGATGACAATTGTCCCCATGTTTTTGTGCAAGCACTACCTGAGCAAACCCATTTTCTTTGTGACAAAATAAAATGAAAGTCTTTCCATAACTTGGTAACCCTAAAGCTGGAACAGTAGCTAAATCTTGCTTTGTATTTTTCAGATTAATTTTCCTCCTATGTCAAGTGAGAGGCTCTGATATATCTTGTTTTAAGAGATTTTTCAAAGGTTTAGCAATTTCTGCATAGTTAGAATTCCATTGTGTGCAATATCCTGTCATAACTAAGAAGGATCTAAGCTGACACTGATTAGTCAGACACGGGGCTTTAGCTATTGCCTTAATATGAGATAGTAGTAACATCTGCCTACTACTCTGAGATGTCAGATGACCAAAATAACATACATGAAATGACCATAGCTGCAGCTTTTTTTTGACACCATATGACTTTTTTCTGCAAACATAGGTAGAAGGTGTATTGTATCCTGCTGACAATGCAGAAAAGAATCAGATGCTATTAGTAAATCATTTACGTATTGCACTCACATAGACCCACTTGGAAATGTCACATCTTCCAAATCCTTTCTTAGAATTTGAGAAAATAATGAAGGAGCTTCAACGTTGCTCTGTAGTAACCATGTCCATATATACTGCTGTCTCTTATAAGTAAAGGAAAACAGAAACTGTCTTGCAGGATGAATGGGTGTAGAAAAGAATGCTGAATGTAGATCTGCTACAGAAAAGTATTTGCTGTAGATTGTATGCAACTCAGTATTGTTGCTGGATTTGAAACCACAGGAAAAGTTGGTAATGCTGCATTCTTTACATCTGTCACTTCTTCCACAAACTAATAAGTATCCTAAGTTTTCTGGCTTCTTTACAGGGAGAATAGGAGTATTACAAAGGCTTTTAGCTAGCACTATTATTTCTTGTTGCATTAAAGACTGAATTACAGCTTTAATTTCCTGCTCTATTTCTGGTTTCAGGGGATACTGTGGAACTCTAGGGAGAGGTTTAGATGGATCCAGTTTTCTTTTCACTGGTTCTACAGATTTTAATATACTTACTTCATTAGTATGTTTAGCTAATAATTTAGCAGGTACCTGCTGCAGCAGTTCTTCAGCCATCTGCATACCTTTAACAGGCTGTTCTTCAGCTTGTGCTAAAACTGCTAACAATTTTTACTCTGATTCCATTGGAATATCCAAATACACCCCTGCTGGTGTACAATAATAGTGCAGCCCAGTGTGCATAACAGGTCTCTTCCTGGCATGTTCACTGTTGCAGTAGTACTCAGAAGGAAATAATGCCTTTCTTTAATAGGTCCCAAAGAAATGGGTATAGGCTCTGAAACAGGATATATGACAGTAGAATTTGTTGTCCCAACTGCTTTTACTTTATGTTTTGATACCAGTATCCCACTATCTAACTTAACTTTTAATACAGACCTAGTGGCTCCAATGTCCACCAGGAAAATAATTTTCTTTGAATTTATTTCTGTTGTAACATAGGGTCCCTTTTGAACTACTGGCAGCAGAGGATAAAGATTTATTTCTGTTCAATTAGCCTTGCACAGCCAGTACAGTGATTTCTGGCTCCTTTCAATGTGAGGAGGTGGTAGAAGGAATGGAGTATAGCTATAATTTGGCTGGCATTTAGTCCAGATATCTTGGAGTCTCTCTCTGCATTCTCTTCAATGTCCTGCTTCACCACAATTGAAGCCAAATCCATCAGATGAGTTCAGCTTGTTGCTACCAACCAGCTGTACCTTGTTTCCCTTAGCCAGCACTTTTACTAAACCCCCTAACAACTCCTCTCCCCATTCCTCTGCCTCTGCTTTCCCCCCTTGGTGTTTCTAGCTACTTTATTTGCAAAGATTACAGCTTATCTTCGGTATCCTTTCTTTGTTTTTTTTTCTGATACTCAGTACAGTAATTTTCAGCACTAGGACTCCAAGTCCTTTTCCCTGCCAGTCTATGAGCACTTGCTTTATTTGATTTTGAACGGGCTTTCAGATCAGTTATTCAACAAAACAGTTACCCACTCATTCCACTCTAATAGAGAATTTTTTTTCCCACAAATCAATTTCCCCACCTAATCTAGCATATATGCACAGCCTGAACAGTTAGGCATCTGCGTATCTGACTATTCCATGCAAAGCAGTGTGGAATTCACACAATAACTTTCTGTGTTGGGCCCTTGTAATTTGTTTCACACTGCCTTGCAGCAATACCAGCATTCGGAATCCGAGTCACTGCACCAAATGTTATAGTACAATTAAATAACAAAGAATTTTACATTTTGACTTAGTGAAGAATGATGATTTAGGATTTGAAAAACACTTGTTTATTCTATAAACAGCACTGGGAGATTGCCTGCTAAAATTTTTAGAATCAGTCTCTCTTTTGTATCAGTTGTATGCATGCAGAACTTTGACATTACATTACTTTTAACAAATCAGTACATTTTAAAATAATTCACAAACATACATTTTAAAACATAAGCCACCTGTGTTACTGTCCTTTAACTTTGTAACATTCACTACCAGTCCGTACGATCACACAGAGAGATTTGCAAAGACTCATCTCTAGCCTGAGAAGGCCAGAGTATACTCTTGATTAATAAATTTCCAGTGATACCTAGCACAATTCATTAACTCTCTGAAACTAGACTTTTCAACATAACTTAAAATCCCTTAACTTCTTCAGCACTTATCTTGCCTTCAGTTATCTGTCAGTACACTATAGTTTGTGACTAGAGAAAATGCAGTTGTAAGACACTTGAAATATGAGGCTACTACTTATATGAAAATATATCTTTCATAATTATGCATTTTTTAGCTTTACCTTGACATAAACTTATCATAAACATCTTATTTGATTCATTTGTGAAGAAACTACAGTTAATATGTATTGAGTAAAGAATAAGCATGGTACATAATATTTTTCCATAACACTGGCATACTTAAGTCTTCCATAAATGTTTCCATTTGTGCTCATTCATGATTTCCACATTTCTCTTCTTTATAAAAATGTTCATAAAATTTACAAAATATCTGTAATACCCGTACAAGATCTGTGATTATTTCTCTTCTTATAGGCTCCCTAGCTTTGACAGAAACCCTTTCTACTTTCTGTTGCCTAAGTCATTGTGTTAAAACTTTATGTGCTCTGGGTTTATTATCAGAAAAGAAGTGCTTAACAGAAATCTTTATAAACTCATTCATATTATCCAGATACACCTTTATTTTTATTTTTAGCCATCTGCAGTTGCTCCTTTTTTGTTTTGTCAGATTTCCCTTATGTAATAGTTTTTGTCACTCCCTCTAAATACTTGCTGTTTCTTCTTAACTATATCTCTTTTTCTTTTATTTCTGCTTCTTCTTAACTATATCTCTTTTTCTTTTATTTCTGCTCTATTTTAAAACTTCACTTTCATTTTATTCTACTCACTGGCTATAAGTTCTGAAGAAACGCTTGAATAATTTCTACTATGTACTCTTTAATTTCCTCTCTTTATAACAGGTAGATGGGGAAGTAACAGTGGCTCATTTTCACCTCATTACCCTGCATTTTTATCTTAGTTTATATTGGCATATAATCTGAAATAATTATTGGATATGTGTTGAATCTTCCAATTAAATGCACATGTTCCTGTGAAATATAATTTCTGCATGTCTAACTCAATTATTGTACCTTGGAGAATAATGTGTAAATTCTCTCCAACTTCCTCCTTCTGAATTCATATCTTCCAGGCTAAATTTTTTCATAAATTCCTTCAGAAATCTACCCTCTTTTGTTATATGTTCCTCTCTAGATCCCCCAGATACATCCTCACTTTTGCAAATCAATTCCAGTCCCCAGCTGTAAGTAATATTTCATACTGAAAGCTGATTATTTCTTCCCAAATTTTCTTAAGCTCCATAATAGCAGTTTTAGGGGGAATATAAATACATGCCAGTGTAATCCTTCTACCTTGCCAGTATCCCCTTACTGCCACAAATTTCCCATTATTATCTTCCTCTCTCTTCTATCACTATTGGAGATCTGTAGCAATTAATATAATTGCTCTCTTTTTCATTTGCCCCGGATATTCTGATGAATATTCACCCTGAAATCCATTTTTATCAAATTCACATGCTCATCTCCTGCAGCATTGCTTTTTGCACTGTACTTTTCTAATATAATTCAGTACTCTTACTTTTTTGTCTATAGATATGAGGCCATTTACATTGCAAAATAATATAGTGTAGACATTATGATAATAAGTTATTATTCCCACCTATTATACATGACAACTTTTTTTAAATATCTATTTCCAGCTTTGTGTTACTTGAACCCACTAATGTCTGTCAGGTTAATCTTGTATACAGTTGTTTCTTGTATCTTCCATTTGAACATCTGTCACATTTTTCAAGACTTTCTTTTAAAGAAAACCCTCAAACAAGAAACCAAGCACATCCTCAGAATATCCTCATAACCTATTGACTTAAAAAACACACAGAACTATGTACTCTTCACATAATGAAGTTTAACCTCCTGACTGGAACAATTGTCCTAAATTGACAGCTGCTCTCACAGGCATTAGTTAACCTAAAATTAAAGTTATCTGTGCTAAAGAGCATATTACAGCCTATGCTTACACTTAGACTAATTGCTGTCTGTTCTTTTCTTATCTGTATTTATCTCCAAGATGTGAAAAACAGTGTCTATGCTTTTAGAAATCTTTAACATTTAGTTTTAAGAAAAAGTGTACTATGTGTCTTTAAATAAAAATAAATTATACACTGTTCTAGTAATTGCACTGAAGTATGTAAACTGCCTGGGAAGTTGCTATCTCTGATTAACTTCTAATAATTTCAAAGTTATTCCTTACTGAGTCTCTTGCTCTTGTACCTTTTACTTATTTTACTTTTCTATCAACTAACAATGTTGAGGACTTTTAAGATTTATTGCCTGAACATGTAATGAGCTTGTCATCATAGAAGCATAAGAACAAATTGTACAACTGCCCTCAGTTGCAGACTTCCCAACTCACACTAAACATTTGGTTGCTAAAGATAATGTATTCACCAAGTTTTCTTATTTTTTCAAACCACATACTTGGAAAATTAAATAAAGGGCATGCATCCAGATATTCACCTATGCAAAAGTAAAGTAAAACATCTCAGCTCTGCATATATTATAATCAGAGCATTTTATACCACCCTTCATCCCAACAGCTCGGGATTACATCATATTGACTTAAACATGCTTTTGTCCAAACGTTCTTCTTTTTTTATATTGTAAGGCCTTCATTTCTTAAACCAAAAACATATTTGTTTACTTGAATATCTTTATCAAATTCAGCAGTCATTGGAAAGACTCACCCTCACCCCCTCATTTTAGATACACTTGACTACATACTATTCACAACTGCTTTACTATATAACATGCAATTTATATCATGAAATATTTTATACAAATACTGTTGAGTAAAAATTGTTTTACTTACAGTTATCTTTTTTCTTTTAACTATCCTTCTGAACATTAATGACAGGAAATGACATGATTATCAGTCCACCCACAAGTTTAACAAAGTCAACAAAAGTCCAATCTTTCTCAGCCACTTTTTCTTATAAAACCATATTTCACAAATGTGATTATCTCACATTTATTCACTAGTTTCAGTGTTTCTGGCCTTCATCTCCATCTCGCAACACCAGACTCTAGTTCAAGTCCAAGGTACTACGTATTTTTCTAGTCTTGTGTTTTTTTCTGACTCTTAAATATTTCCTTTGAAACAGTGGAAAATCTCTCTATGAGTTTTATTGTCAGAAGAATTTGAAGGAGAGTCCCTTTTGTTTGATGCCTCACTTTTTGTTAGACAGACTTTGGTATTTCCTCTTTTGCCTCCTTAATCTGTTCTGCATAAAAAAGTCTTTAATCCTCCAGGAAAAATATTCTAAAGACAGATAGCTACAGCAACTTGAATCTTAGACATGCATTTTGATATTCTCTTGATTGCTGAGATAATTTTCCTTCTCTTCCAACAGGTGTACAGTGTATAAAAATTTCCCATAACCCACTATTGTCTTTAAATTTTAATAATCTGCCCTTCTGTCACAGTTTTGTAGAATCAACTTTTTCTGCTGGTATGACTGCATCTCTGCTAATACAGATCTTGACTGCTTAGAGCATACACTTGATGTGCCCTTTCAGTTAAATCCTGCTGTGGGATACTGGACCATTTGCTTATTTGGACTTTCATAAAGATAGTACAGTCTGTTTCTTCCAGTTTCTGTGGTACAGCAGAAAATCTCAGGCTTCCTTTGCATGCTCTGTCCTCAAACTCTACCATTTTTTTCATTTTGACCTCTAATTTTTGCAGTTTTATCAGTTAATCTGAATAGCTGCTTACCTCTTTTAACACTTTCCAGTCTTTTGTTGTCTGAGTTGATATACTCCTTCAGTATTTCATTCATTTTGATCAGCTCTGAGTAATTTGATTTATTTTTCATCTGAATTACTAGAAGCCATTTCTTGTATCTAAGCTGGAAATTGAACTGCTTTTTGCTGAACAGCTACAGGATTCTTCCCAGATAGTGTTCTCTCTTTACCTTTTCTAGTTGATTTTCTTTCAGGCTGTCTACATTTCTTTTTTGCTGTATCCTTACCAGCCAGGAACTGAATTTTGCTAAAGCTGTTAGAATTACTAGCCCCTATCTCTCAGTGAAATTAAGCTATTGATCAGTGTGCAGCCATCTTTAAAGTCCAACCATTAACTGTATTTTTTTCTGTTTTCTAGTCCTTTATCTTCAATCAAAAAAGTGCATTATATCATTCACAGCATTTGGAACTTCACGGCAAGTGTTTGCCTCTGCATTTCTTATTCGCCTACATAAAGATTTTCTAGTACTTTCCCTGAATTATTTATAATCAAATTAAATAGTAAAAACATCTTGTAACATTCATGTGAAACTCCTATAAATAATCTCATTTCTCAAGCATTTCCTTCATCGCACTCAAAATCTACATTTGGTCTCTTCAGCCCAATTTTTAATTTCCGTGTTCAAATCATGAGGTCATTTTTCAAGTAGCAGTATATAAGATGCCCAGTAAAGCACTTTGACTTGGCCTCTTAATTAAAATTATGCTAAACAATACTCATTACTTTGCATCTTCAATGGATTTACCACTTTTCTTCCTATTGTATAAACTTTGTTTGCTTGTTACCCCATTTATCCTGTTCTTTCATTAGCTGCCAAACACCTTCTTAGTAGAACTCTTGTTGCCTTTCATGTGAAATTTTCCTTCCAAGCTTCTAAATGTTAAGTGTATCAGATGCTGCTTTTTATCTTCCAAATGTCATGGACTTTTTTTGCAATCACATAAAATGTGCAAATGTACCACTCTTTCTTCATTACATCTCTAGCATCTAATATCATTTGTACACCTTCCCTTTGTAGTTTCACTGGCTTGATATTCCATTTGTGAGGCATTTAGATTTGCATGTCACGCACTCTACAGTCTGTTTAATTCCTTGCACAGCTTCAATATCTATTCCCACAACTCACACTTTCCTAAGTATTGACTGTCCAACATCCAACTTTTTTCTGAACTGATTGTCACTTTTTCTGAATTATGTCCCCATAAATCTTCTATACCGACTGCTTCTTGCAATGCATCCATTACTTTGCTTACATTCTAATTTTAATAGGGCCTTATTGCACATTTATATCACATCTCTCTTGTACTAAAGGTATCCTTTTAAATCTTCATTCATGAGTCAAAAATCTTAGTTTAGTCCATATTCAGAATATAGTTCTTCAGACTCCTTGAAGTTCTTGTAGACATTGTCTTTGTACAGATGCTGGCTACATCCCATTTCTTCTATCTTCTCAAACATTTATCTGTACTGCACAGGTCACAACTACCACAAATGACTATATTCTCTCAGCCCCTCCCCTCAGCTCCTTCACCATGCCACCTAGCTTCTCTACGTCTTTTATTGAATTACCAGTGATCTTTTGTAATCTGAAGATCCCATGCTATATCCTGACCTGCTTATCTCAAGTCTTCCATCTCATATTTCTCTTTCTGACCTCCCACAGCCTCTTTGTCATACTGATTACTATCATTAACCTCTGAAAATATGTCTTCCCCTAGCCCTTATAAATCTTGATAACATATGTCCTTCCCTCCGCATTTTCCCTTCATTATTCCCTCCACATATATCTAGGGTTTACTATTGAATGTGCGAATGCACTTCGATCGAACGGCGACCTCATCGACATGTTTGCTCGAACCGAAACTGCGAAAACTGTTCGCTAGCGAACCGAAACTGCAAAAACTTCGACGATCGACATTACCGGCCGCACAACACCTCCACACCCATGCTACCATGGGTCGGATAGGGGCGAGGTTTTGCCGTTCGCACATCTGGGAGTCGGTGTAGTGGCGATCGCAGTTCCATGTTCGTGCAAGACGAGTCGCACATGTCGGGATCGACATTTCAATAGTAAACCATATCTAGTATACACCCACTCAATCCTTTCTAATCGAGTCCAAAGAATGGGTCTATATTAGAACATTGAAGTTTCAAAACTTCGAATGTTCTACTATCGAACCTTATTCAGCAAAAGCTGAAAACATCAAACATACAGAACAGCGAATTTTTTTCCTAGGGAAAAAATTCACTGTTCTAAAACATATACACACAGCACAAGCACACCAAACAAACATCAATCCACACACATACACCTAAAATCTTACACCTAACCCTACACTAAACTATACACACACCACTTACCTTAACCCAAACCCTAACCCTAAGGTCCGTCACTAACGCACACTCACCTCACCCACGCCCTAACCTTAACTCACCTACCCCGCCCTAACCTTCACGTCCACACAATCGCACACTTACCTGACCTGCACCCTAACCCTAACTCACCTAACTTGCCCTAACCCTCACTTCCACACAATCGCACACATACCTAACCCGTGCCCTAACCCTAACTCACCTAACCCGCCCTAACCCTCACGTCCACACAATTGCACACATACCTAATCTGCACCTTAACCCTAACTATCCTACTCAATCACACACTTACCTGAACCCAACCCGTAACTTTCCACCACAGCGCTGAAAATACTGAAGCAACAGAAACAGACAACTAAATTCTTTCCCTAGGAAACATTTCGGTTTTCTGTTGCTTCGATATTTTCAGCTTTCGCTGAATAGGGTTCGATATTAAAACATTCGAAGTTTTGACACTTCAATGTTCTAATATAGACCCCAAAGAATACATCTGACCAGGTAGAGCACACGCAGCAATACCATAATTCAGGCAACTGGTATTCTCCCAATTATTATACTTTCTTGTTCCATGTGTCCAACATTCTATCCATTGTTTAACATATTGCACCAAATCTCTTACATACTTGTGCACACCTTTAACTTAAAATATTTCATCCCATCCTTAATTATTGGCAAGCATATGCCATTTCACTGGATACTGCCTTCTGGCACCATCATGAAGTTTGGTGAATGGGGCATTAGACTAACCTGCTTCCCAAACATCTCAAATTCCTTGAACATTCTTTACAGTAAAAACAGGAAAAAGCAGTGAGAAGAGCATGACTGTGCCAACAAATCCAATGAAAACAACAGCACTGAAGAGGTATTGAGGCAGACAGTAGCATAATACAGTCACAGATATACTAATTAATGCCGCATATATCCACAATTCTTTCCTTAATGTTTTGTAACCCATTCTGTTAACATCTCTGCCATGAGTATTAGCAAAAGAGGGGATTGTGGCAACCCTGCAGCATCTATCACTTTGAAATTATACTCCTAGAAAGCCCTCTTTCCATTCATTGCAAATCTCATCCTAGTCATCTAAAGCATGGACTTTTACCTCATTTGTAATTCCTATCTAGACTTTCTCCTCCAAACCCTGTCCATAAAATCCAACTCTACCATACCAAGTGCATTTTTGTCAAACAGCATCCCTCCTCTCCCACAGCTTCGCTCTTCTGCTCATTTCATGGAATTAAACAGCACATGCTCTTAATTCCAAGTCTGTAATATTTCCCACCAGTTTCGCCTCGATACTCTGGAGGTTTTTCCATTCACATTTATCAGCAAGACTGGCTTATAATTTACTGGATTCTTACCATCTCCCCTTCTTTTAGTCAGGATGATGCCTCCTGCTTCTTGATTAGACTTAGAAAGCACTGTTATGTTCAGAGCTTCCAGAAACTCCCTTTTGCTTTCTCTCAGTAACCGTCATTGTGCTCGCCTTAACCTTACCAACCCTTCACACTTCACTTTATGTTTCCCTGGCCAAACTATCTTTACTTTGTAAACTGTGTCTGATAAAATTTTGCAAGGCCCCTCTGCTAAACCCTTAGCCTTATGCACTCTCTCTCAATCCCCCTGCTTGAGCATCACAACCATCCCCTGATCCTAATGGTTCTTTACTGTTCTGGCTAACATATTAGACTCTATCTCTTTTATAACCATTCTCTTCAATGCTGTCCTTCCCAGCTATGTAACTACTTGATTTATGGTTTCTTCTATCCATGCTTTTAATGCATCCGTTCTATCTGTCCTGCCTTTGTCTATCTCCTTTTGCTTGCTTTTATTGCACTGTTCTGTCTTCACTTATCTCCCCCATTACTCACCATTTTATCTTTGTCCTTCCTCCATCTCTATTATTCCTCTTCCATTCCTCCTTCATCCTGTTCCTCCACATTGCACATTCCTGCTCTTGCCTGTTATTCTCCCTCATTACTTCCTGCGCCATCATTTGATATCACCTACCTGCCTCAGCATTTCTCCATTTCAGCAGAATCTACCTCCACTTTTTTAGAACATCCTCTGTCCTAGCCTATCCACATGAAACATAATGTGAGGTTATGATCTGCAATTTCTGTTATTCTCAACTCTTCATCCGTTTCTTTGTCTGCCATAAACCAGCTTAACCTATTCACCTGTTTATTTACTTATCCATTTTTTCAAAGAGAAGTGGTATTTGAAATTTTTTACAGACCTTTTGTCTTCTATTATAATATTTTCACATGATTACCTTATCCCTGTTTCAGTTACATTAATCATCTGTCAAAGGAAATTGTAGAATGCCTCCAACTAATTCTTCTTTGTACACTAGAACTCCCCCATGATACCTTTGCTTACACTGCTTTTTTTAGCAGTATCTACATATCTATCCTATTTTTAAAGATTTCATCTGCACATAGCCCAACATTTCTATCAGTTAAAATCACCACCCCCCTTTTTTTCTCACCCTGTTCCACAATATCCACTGACGCCATTGGAAATCACTACTTTCTAATTTCCTCACCTCTCTTACATTTAATTTTAACAACTGCAGCATCAGAATAATTGCTTCTTCTGCACAATGCCTTCCAGACATGCTCTATCTGATACATCCCCTTTTATATCTAGAAATAAATGTAACACTACTCACCACATCTGGCCTCTTTCTTCCTTCCGTATTGCTTTTTTCCCCTTGTTGCTGCTCCACCCTAACCAGCAGAACACTCCCAGTAGCACTATCATTAACGTTCATCAATGCAACCTCTGGGCTAACCCAATCCATGAATGGTCTACGATACCTAACTTTATCTATACCCTGCTCCTGTATTCATATTCATCTTTTCTTCTCCATAATTATTCTCTGTCAAGGCATGCACTTTGATATCCCCCTTAGTACCACTGTACCACCCTCTGAGGAGGTCATAATTTTTTTACAATGGTTATCTATCACATCGAATCTTCTCTTATTTAAAACAAAATCTTCTTTTCTTGACTACAACAATATCTCAGCTATTACATTATATCATTATTTCATAGTTATTATTTAATTTTGTTTATCGGGGTAGGGAACTGATGAAATATAGCCATTTATAGGCTCAGCTCGGCAGTGTCACTCCTTTTTTTTTTACAATGTCCACATTATGCCATCTGTTTACGATTTTAATACTTCAGTTTTAACACCTACATTACCCCTCTGCTCTATACTGCATACACTATCATAACTCTGAGCAATACAGCATGCATGTAAATACGAGTTTACATATTCACATTATGTATAAACACAGAAATAAACAAATGTTATGAACCTGAATCCCTAAGCTGAGACTGAAATTGGTCATCTGCAATCAATACTCTACCTCAGTTAGCAAATTCAAATAAATAAAAAAAATGAATAAACATGTCCATCTTTTTTTTTTTTTTTGCTTTCATCTTTAAGGATTAAGGCTATGAGCTGGAAACAAGCTGATTCCTGTAGTCCAGGGTTTGATTCCCTCTGCCTGCATTCACCTACTGTGTAACTCTGAGAAAGTTCACTTAACCAGACAGTACCCTGGTATCATTGTTAACTGGGTCAGATCCATCAGTGGTCTCCTTGACTGCATGCTTAGTAATTAGCTATGAATGCATTCAGAAGAACTGCTCATTACAAACTCCCACTTCTTGCGAGAAAGAATTCAGTTACATTCTTTCTTGGCAGAGGTCCATCTATGATCAGTTTGTATTTTTGGTCTTCCCTCAAACTTTTATGTCACGGTTTATCTTTTGGCAGCTCTTTACCATCACTTTTTGGATATCCTCCAAAGTCCTCTCTTCTTCACACAATTGTGACCATAAAAATAAGTACAAACACTGAAAACATCATGAGCAATAACCTAAAGAGATTCCACCATATCCTTCCTTATCATGTTTTCTTGGGATTCCTTGTTACTTCTCTCATCTCCTCTGACAGATTCTGTCTGTGCTACATCTGACTTTCTACTTTTCAGCTTCTCAGACCAGTTCTGTCATCACTCCCACCACCATCCTTATCATTTGGTAGAAGACTCTTGGTTTTATCATCCCAGATCGTCCATCACCTAACCTATCTAAGACATCCAAATCTGCCCATGTCTTCCTTCTCTTGCAGTTGTCCTTTAGCAGTGATTAGGTCCCCAACAGCATTCATCTTTCCAACTTCCTTTGCTAGGTTTAGAACCTTCTCAAGGTGTACCTCTTGACTCATGTGCAGCTTGCTGCTTCCATTCCTGCTGGCTTCATTTTGATAATATCTAGCTTTTTACATGGCAGCTGTTCATTCATGACTTTTTTGTGTTCTTTAATCCCTCACCTCCATGCTGCCTACATTTGCCCTCTTTATTTCATTTTATTTCTTCTCTCTTCCCAAAAAGACATCAGCATCTTTCCATGTCTTGAGAGTGCCCCTGCTTCCTTTCCACATTACTTTCAGAATCCCGGAGTACACTAATTTAGCCACTGTCCCCTTCTAAAGCATCCTCCACATATTGTTCATAGGCTCATAGGACATTACTAGGCTATCGACCTGGAGGTCATTTTAAGCCTAGCTGTTTCAACCCAATGTAGTACTGTAGAGGTACTAGTTAATATCCAAGATTCCATTTAGTAATGACTGCCTATGTCCAGGAGGGTTGTGGGCACTAACTCTGGTAAGAATTTGTGGTTCCCCATCCACTCATCCAGGTTCCTCTTGAACAATGTCATAGAGATTCTCTGTTTCTGTTGAATTGGTCGCCTGTTCCAAAGACGTGGCAGTCACTGGGAAATACATCTGTCCCTCCAGCATGTCCTATTTAAGTTGCAGGCCATATTTAAGTCCCTGGAATGGGTAGCCCTAGACCCATTTGATTTATGGATATGCAGTAAGTTCATTAGGATTGGGTCTTGGGTTCTCTATTGGTCAGGCATAAGTCTCCCCTAAGAATTCTATACTATATAGAGTATAGCGACAGGGATTTTAGTTGGTCTGTATAAGGCACATGCTGTAGTCTCTTTTTCTTCTTTATTAGAAACCTCCAAGGTCTCTCTAATTGCTGTAGGTGCTTAGTATGGTATATACTGAATGGGATGTAATAATTGTGGGCCGGATAAGTGCCGAGTATGGGAGGGTTATAACTTTTTTTCCTGTTAAGGCGATGCCTTTATTAATCAAGTGAGTTACGTGGAAAGCTTTCCTTACAATAGTAGACATGTGGTGGTCAAAGTTAAGGTCACGGTCAATCTCTGATCCCAGGTCTCTTACCACTTTATGGGTACTTAGAGTATTGTTATTGATTTGATTGTGTGAAGGGACATTGTTTGTGCTGAAGGGAATGATGACACATTTCTTTGCATTCAGTTTAAGACCATGCCTAATACACCAGTCGCTGGTCTGCGTATGACCATCCTGGAATATATTGACATCACGTGTGGATTCAATGATTGCACCTAGTTTGCAGTCATCTGCAAACTTGGTCAGCCACAGCCCTTTAGCTGAGGTATGCTGTGTGCACAGATTTGCCACATGAATTGTGTTGGTCACACTTTCAAAGAAATCCACCAGATTTAACAGGCAGGATCTGCCCTTCACGAAGCCAAATTGGGTATTATCCAGAGTTTGGAGGTCACCTATGTCTTTATTTTTGAGGTGCATAATGATATGTTCCATGTCCTTACAGATGAGGCTGTTCAGGCTTATGGGTCTGTAATTCCGCAGGTCTGCTGCTAGGCCACCTTTGTGGAGGGGGATAACTGTAGCTATTCTCCATTTCACAGGAACAAAGGTGGGGGGGTGTTTGGAGGATGGTTTGCTGTAAGTTAAGAGGGGATAAGGGAGTGACATTTTTGCCAGACCTATCTGCTAGCAGGTTCCCTATCTCTGTGGGGTCAGTGTGTGTGATACCACTGGCCACCAGTTCTGCACATGCTTGGGTCCTACCCTTTAGGTTACGTACATAGCTGTACAAAGCCTTATGGTTATCCGTTGCAGTACTTGCTTGGTTTTTCTCAAAGTAGCTCTTGGAGGATTTGGCAAGTTGTCTTATTTGCCTGTTAAGGCTAAGGAAGGTGTTTTTCCATTGTTGGGTCCTGGTCTTTGTCTTTTTGGACAGCAACCTTTTGCGTTTATTGTAGAGTTTGTTGATGCTAAAAGTTCACCATGACAGCTTGATTTTAGTTGGGGGTCTGGCCTTGATTCTATCTGGTACAGCCGAATTTATACACTTATCCAAGTGATTGTACAGGGCTTTAGTGTAAGCTTCGGCATTGTTACCGCATTCAGCTTGGAGTGGGGCTTTGAATGCATTTATACTTTCTCCTAGGAGGGTATAGTTTGCCTTGGTGAAGTTTTTAGTCTGATTTCACCCTTTGTGAGTTCTGGTGTTAGTATCAGTTCAAAGGTGACTGATTTGTGGTCAGTTTTAACTACTGAGGGGCCAACAGTTGCAGCAGTGCACCTGTTTGACATGTTGGTGAGGACCAGATCTAGAATATTTATTCCTATTGTCAGGGTATGGACAATTTTCTCCAGGGCATTTCAATTCACAAAGTCAAGGGACTTTTGTTCTAGTGAGTTTGGGCTAGAGTAGGTTTCCCAGTTGATGGTGGGATAATTGAAATCCCCCATAACCAGTGTGCTTTGTAACATTTGAATTGTCTTTAGTTTGGTTAAGTAGGCTTCATCGGTGTCATGACCCATGGAGGGCAATCTATAACTAGCTAGGACTTGAATGGGTGCTTTCCCACCATAACCTTGACCTGGAGTTGTCCAGTCTAACTAGAAGTGAGGTGAATTTATCTCTAATATAGACTGAAACACTGCCTCCTTTAGTTTTCACATGTTTATTTTGCGATCTGAAGGTGTGGAAGGCATTGTAGCCTTGCAGGGCCCGGGTACTCTCTGAGGCCTTCAACCAGGTTTCTGTGACTGCACAGACATCTTCATCTTCTAGTGATAGAAGTGCTTCCAGGGAGTGTCTTTTTTGATTTAAGCTCCTAGCATTTAGCAGCATGACCCTTATTTTTTTCTGATTAGTTAATTTCACATTGTTAATGTTGTCTTCAAGACCTTGCCTAAAAAAGGCACTATGGGGGAGGCAAGAGCCTTTGCCAGTAGCTGAAAGCTTAGGGGTGCCAGGTGCAAACTGTCTCTGCAAAGCTATGAGGTTTGTCAACCATGGCTTCCCAGGCAGACAGGAACTGGATCCCCTTGGAATGACACCAAAAACTAAGCCAATTATTAAAATCAATCAATTTTTGTTTATACTGTGGCATCATTCTAGGTGAAGGGTAATATGCTGTTCAAGGCTAGGGACATACCTGCCTGGGACACATACTCAGAGAGCTAAACAATGTGTCTCTTCATATAGTCCAGTGAGGTATGTCTCAGGTCATTCACACCAACAGGAACTATGACAGAGTCATAACGTTATTTGTTGCTGAAAGACCTGAGTGCAAGCGTAATTTGGTGAATCCTGGAACCAGACAGGCAGCTGACCATGACTTTGTCCTTGTTCAGCCTGGTGAGTGAGACATCTGTCTGTCTCACTACTGAGTCTCCAGTGACAAGAAAACTTGTTTTTTGAGTGTTATGCCTTACGGACTTGGTGGGTGAGACACTATGCTATGTATCATTGGTGCTGTGGTGACTGTGTTAGCTGTAGCAGACATTTTGGGGGTCTCTGGTGTTTCGGTAAGTTTTTCAGTAGAACCTCTGCGTATGTGGATTTAAGTGTTTGATGCATACTATGTGTATGAGTAGTGGTACTATGTGAATATGTAGTGGTGGGTGAGCTGACAACCTTTCTCATGTTACTGTTTTGAGTGAGAGAGCATGGATTCTAGATTCTTGGCGTTAATACATCTCTCACACTCTGTGCTAGATTGTGTTATTAGTAAAGGATTGTCTGTGTACATGAGGCAATTGCTACACAGCCTCAGGAGATGCAAGTGATAACACTGCTGTCTCATGTAGAGCTCACACCTGCCTCCTATTGCCATCACTTTCTTTCAACAGACTTTCCCAGCAGCCATTGCTTGGCTTGATAGTGGTACATTCTACATAAGAAATGCCTTGAGTGACCTGGGCCTTGAGATACACAGCCAACCTTATGCTCTCTATCAATTTACAGAGATATATGAATTGGATTCCATGGTGTTAATGCCAGTACTTGTTGACATTCTTGCCTTTTGCCCCTTCAGGAAATCCAGTAAAACTTAAATTTTTCCACAGTGGGATTAATTTTGAATATTGCTATTTTTCTTGCAATTGTACACCATTGGGTTGAATAAAAAATGGCCAGTAAACAAATTTAAATAAATCAGTATATAAATAAATAATTTCTTCCTTCAGCACCGTAACTTAGCATGTCTTCTCCTTCTTCTGCAGTGATACAGTGACTGCACGTCTCAGTCTGGGTCTCCTACACCTTAACTCAATGCATTATAGAAATGTGGATTTTAGTGCTCTCATGCCTAATTTTAGTGCATACTAATTTCTGCTGTTATGGAAAAGTCACTTTCTGTTTTCTTTTAATTTCTGTCTTTCACATTGCCCCGGCCCCATCAGAGTAGAGATAACTACCAGATTTTATTACTGTGCTGACTGCTTTTAATGGTTGCTAGTTTTGGAGCCAGCATGTCAAATTACCATATTCTTAAGGCTCTGCAGTTTGACCATATAGATGGTAAAAAAGCAATATCTTCATATTGTCACTATAGACCCTTGTTTTACACACACACACACGCACACACACACACACACACACACGCACACACACGCGCACACACGCGCACACACACACACACACACACACACACACACACACACACACACACACACACACACACACACCACATTAGCACAAAACACCTAATCTAAATCACACTGATACATTATCTTAAGTCCCTTGGTAAAACCTTTGTGATAGAAATGTGTGTCTTAGTGGTATGAGTTTTTTAAATTCTTTATTCAGTAGTATAAAGATTAACATCAGACTAATAATTTAGCAATCTGAGTTACTGGGTTGCTTAAACCATAATTAAACAAGTCATGCCATAATTTTCCTTTCATCTTTGGTTATTGATAAAAATTATTGTCATTTCTGTTTTTACTAGTTGTCCATTTAAAAATAAAAGCCACAAAGGTAAAGAAATATAACTTATCATGATTTATGAAAAAGAGAAAATGAAAAAAAAAATTAACATTACAAAATTCAGTATCAAAATTGTTATTGCTTACACTTGAAATGTAAAACTCCAAGAAATGGAGACAGGACAAGAATGTTTTCAATCAGTATACGTGCAGACTCTAAATTAGTTTTTTTTAATAAATCATTTGATGAATTGTGTTAATTTCATTAGTGTTGTGTTTTGAACCATGCTTTTCAGATGCATAGACTGCTGAGATGAGAATAACAATTTACAGAAACTTTTTAATTGACTAATGTTCAGATAATGAGAGAAAGCAGCTAGGACTGTTAGATGTGAGAAGATGAAGAAAGTTAATTATAAAGCTTCCAGTCAAGGGCTATACAGTGCACAAACGCTGTACTCTGCCAGTCTGTTGTGTATTTAGAGATAGTGCTGGCTTCATGAAGTCAAGAGTGTGCTTATTACAGATTAGGATATGTTGACAGCGCTATTAATGCCACAGTCAGTCAAAAGACATAATAAGTATGAATAAATGTTTATGTCAGCCTGATTACCTAAAAGGGCGTACTCAGCCATGTTGTTTTCAGATACAGCCAAGAGGAGGAGAATTCTCAGTCTGGTAATTGTAATGCTGTGAAATGGACATTTAGGCCACATAAATGCATTGAAAATGAATGTACTGTAATATGAAAATAGTATGTAATAACAAATAGCGCAAATGTAGTACTAAACGTACTCCTTATCCTGAAAAGCTCTGTATCTGTCTAACTCTATACATCTCTCTCTCTGTATATCATTATCAACCATCTATTTGTTCATCTTCCACTTCTCAGGCTTTTTACTGTCACAACAGTCCATATTGTGAAGTGCTTTTGTTAAGCAAATAGTCAGTAATATCATCTTATTTGCTGTTCATACAAATGTTTGTGCAATAGGTATATATACCTTTCTTATGTTTCGTTAACACTTAACTACCTAAAATGCATTCTTTGGACTGCCAATACATGAAGCTATTTCTTCAACTACACAAATGATCATACCACTGATACTCAAATGGGGATAGTTTCATGCAAATACACCACCCATAAATTAAAAACGACATTTTTGGAGAGGGAAATTCTGTGCAGGTCTTAATGTGAGGGGCTTCACCTGACACCCCCTTAATTTTTTATAGTTACTCCAGGGTCACTACAAATCGGAGAAAGAAAGATCAGTGTAAATAATAAAATATGACATGCTGTTTAATAATAAAATATGACATGCTGTTTAATAATAAAATATGACATGCTGTTTAATTATACAATATTACATGCTCTTTCTTCCTGATGCCACCATCTTGCGATCTGGTAAACATCAATATAACATGTAATAAGCAAATATAAGCAATAAAATACAGCACTGCTCATCCATATTTTATGATGGAGGAAGTACACCTAGGCCACCTGAAGGGAAACCATTGGGGTGGTCTCCAGGGCAAGTTGCAGAAGCTGATTTTTGTGAGCAAATCAACACCAGCTGGGATCTGATGCAAAAAGTGCAAAGTTACACACTTAGAAGGGAAAACCCACAGAAAGCATGACCTTAGATGGATGACCATTAGCAGGACAAAGGAGGAAAAGGATTTTGTAGTAATAATCAACTCTAAGCTGACTCCTTCTGTGTAATGTAAAACGTCAGTGGCAAGGGTCAATAAGTTGGGGTGCAAAACACAAGGTTACTTTAAAATTAAACATCATCATAATCATCATCAGCACCCCTTTTTCCATTTTTCTGCATGGGGTCAGGGTATTGTGTTAACTATCGCCAGCACTCTTGATTTAGTGCCACAATCCTGCCTTGTTCAACACTCATGCCTGACTGTCGCAGATATTCTTTCACACAATCCATCCACTTCTTTGCTGACATCCTCGCCTCCTCTTACCTTCTTCCTGTCTGTCCCAAATCTTCCTCACCAGATATTGTCTTCTGTTTTTCTGCATGGGTCCAAACCACAGTAATCTGTTCTCTTTGGTCTTTTCTGCAATTAGAGCTACCTTGACTTCTACTCTTATGTCCTCATTTTTTCGTCTGTTCCACAGTGTGCATCCTACCACCCTTCTCAGGCACTTCATTTCCATCACCTCTAGCTTCTTCAACTGTTCTACCTTTATTGCCCAGGTTTCTGTACCATACAGTAGTACTGGCTGCACCACTGTCTTGCACACCTTACTTTTCAGCTTCTTTGACATTCTTCTGTCATAGACTACACCAGACACTCTATGCCAGTTGGTTGCAGCCCCTCTAATTCTAGCTTTGACCTCTTCATTCAGACTTCCCTTCTCCTCAACCTGTTTACCTGTTCCACTATCTTCCCCTTTATTTCTATTCTCAGCATCTTCTGATTTCCCCCAAATTGCTGCCATTACCACTGTCTTATCTGTGCTTAGTTTCACCCCATGTGCCTTCAGTTTTGCATTACATTCTGCTATCCTTTGCTGAAGTTGTAGCTCAGAGTCTGCCTGTAATGCCACATTGTCTGCATACAGCAACTATGTTGATCTGCCCCCTCCATCCTGTTTGCTAATGAAGTCCATCACCAATATGAACAGCAGTGGGCTCACAGCTGAACCTTGGTGAACACCCAGTCCCACTGGGAACCCCTCTGTGAAGCTGAGCACTGTTTGTACTTGAGTCATTGGGTCCTTGTACACAGCCTGCACTAATTCCACCAATGTTTCTGGGACTTCAAACCACCGCAGTACTGCCCAGATCAGCTTTCTTGGGATGTTGTCATATGCCTTCTCCAAGTCTAGGAATGCCCAGTTGAATCGTCCTCATCTCTAGCTTCTTCTCAAGTATCTGTCTCACTGCAAACAGCGGGTCAGTTTTGCTGCATCCTGATGTGAATCCAAACTGCTCACCACCCGGTGCATACATTTTCCACACCTACATTTAAGTATATAAAAGCTGATATGTTTAACACAGTTAAAATATTTCTGATTTTTATTTTGTTACTGAGGATCACTTGTCTGTTCTGTGATAAATAAAGGCTTGTTGTTTTTAAACACTAAATGGGTTTCATGATTTTTGGAAATTATTGTGACTGAGCACATCAACAACGTTTAGTTTTAAGACCACTAATTTCTTTGTTTTTTATTTTTTTTTTCTCAACACTCATGGCGGTGAGGTTGGAACAAGACAGATTCCTGTGCTTGTTCATTTTTTATGAGCTTGTCATAATACCTGTGGACAAGTGGAAGAAGTGGAACTGCAGAGGGAGGACAAACTGGACTAGAATGGGACATAGGTGGCAGCTGGAAGGTTTTTGTTTTCATGTGGACCCAAAGAAATGCTATTTCACAGAGACTGTTGTAGGGGTCTATGTCTGATACACTGGTACAGTGTAAATAACCAGTAGGGTTCAAACTACTTGGGATGGAGTAAAGAAAGGATGTAGTATACAAGGAAGAGCTATACAGAACTGGGGTGCAGTACCTGGACAGATTTATAAAGACCACCTATGTTCTGCTGTCAACAATAAACATGACTGGTATGACAGAATGTCAAGTAACTGAGTGCCATTTATGTGAATTTAAAATAGTCTCCATAAAACTCACTAAAACCTCTTTCAGTATGTATATGTATATTTACATTTCGTTAGTCTTGTTCTTAATAGTTGTATGCATGTTGTTTATGTAATTGATGCTTGGAGAGTCACTGAAACCGGAGTCAAATTCCTGGTATGTGCACATACTTGGCCAATAAATGTGACTGTGATTCTGATTTCAGCAACAGTGGAATTGTAACTTTTGTCCACTGTTGTGTGTATAGATTAGTCATGGGAGGGCTTTGGGGTGTCCCCCACATGGTGGATAAAGGGGGGGCTTGTCCCCTAGAAAAAAATTACCCTGAAGTTTGCTGAAAGTGCCTTTATTTTTATTTATTTTATTTTATTTTACATTTGTTGACCGGGATAGTCCGACTGGATGCATGTCCATTTTCAGCGGAGGCCCGGGGAGAAAAGCTCCACATAGATAGTAAGTTACATTCATATTAGACAGACAACATATCACTACATTTGATAATTAATACATAAGAAGAAAGAAAAAATACATTAACATTTAGATGCCACCTTATTAATGATAGGCTCAGAGATGAGCATACTTTATGTACCTTAGGTACTCCAATATTGATATGGAGAGTGAGGAAGTGAGGGATTAGTCTGGTTTAGAGCATTGGCAGAGCCATTGGGTTTTAAAGTGGTAGAATAGACTTTTCTTGAATTTGTTTTGGGAGGTGGCATTGGTAATTTGAGGAGGAAGGGAGTTCCATATTTTACCAATGGCACTGGCAAACAGAGAGTCACCACCTAGATTACAGGATTTGACCATTTGTGCAAGTAACATGTTTGATGAGTGCAGACTGTTTAGATTTGTGTAGGGAGTGATTAACTTACTCAGTGCAGGAATGTTGTCTGGTTGATTGAGAATTTTAAATGCTACTGTTAGTTGGTTCTGCTTGAGTAGGTTTGGTAGTTCAATCCAACCAAGGTTAAGTAGGTTAATACAGTTATGGGTTTTATAGGGCATGCCTGTAGCAAATCTAGCAATATGATTATAACAACAGGTGAGTTTATTTAGGTCTGATTTTTTAAGGTTAGTGAGTATGGGGGAGGCATATAAGAGGGTAGAGAGAAGATGTGAGCGGGCAATGGCCACTTTTGCCATGGGAGTCAGAAAGGATTTTATTCTATATAAGAACCCCAGTTTCTTATTTTCTGTTTTAATAGTTTGGTTGATGTGCAAATCATATCTAAGTTTGTTATCGATGGTAACACCTAGTAGTTTGGTATTGTTGTCAGGAGAGATAATAGTCCCGTTCTTGAATTGTACAGTAAAGGGTATGTGGGTAGGTTTATGGGTAGGATGGAAGAGTAGCAGCTTGGTTTTCTTTGGATTGAGGATCAAATGGCGACCTAACAACCATTCTTCTACTGCGGTGAAACAGTCTTGGGTTTTAGATAGTAGATTAACTGGCGATTTGTCCGAGCAAATGAGTGTCGAGTCGTCGGCGTATTGAATACTGGAGGTCTCAGGGATAATTTTGTAGAGATCATTAATAAAAATAGAAAAGAGAAGTGGTCCCAGTATGGAACCTTGGGGCACCCCTATGGAATTAGGTAAGAGGGTGGAGAGCTTGTTATGCCAGAGTACAGCTTGTTTCCTATCAGAGAGATAGGCATAGAACCAATCCAGAGTTTTGTTATCTAGGTAGAGAGTTTTAAGGGTGTTAAGAAGTAGTTGGTGGTTGACCATGTCAAAGGCCTTTGATAGATCCAAAAAGAGTGCTGATGATATTTTTTTTGTCATTCCTGTTATGGTTGATAGTGTCTGTGAAAGAGAGGAGGGCGGTAGTAGTACTATGCTTGGGCCTGAAACCATGTTGTGAACCGGTTAACAGATTGCTCTCAGTTAGGTAGTGTACAAGTTGTTTGTGTATACATTTACATTGTGTATACATGTATGCCTTTAGTTTTTTTCAGAGTAATAGTATTTAGGGAATTAATTGTTTAACCATTTAAGCTTATTTTTTTATATCATCAATAGGGTATAAGTTCCAGTCCAGGGTAAATTTTCAACTCCTCATCTATTTGTCCACGTTACATTTTAACATTTAGCATTTTGTCATTCCAGCATTGTGCATTCAATATTATAACTTCTCAGTAAGTTGGAATGGACCTCTCTCTCTCTTTTATATATATATATATATATATATATATGTGTGTGTGTGTGTGTGTGTGTGTGTATGTATATATAGCTAGATAGATAGATACTCAATGATATAAGCCCAGATCACTGGAATGTCTGAAAGTAAAATTAAAACTCAAACTCTTTGGCCACATAATGTGAAGACAAAGTTCCCTACAGAAGATAATGATGTTGGGAAAGATGAAAGGTAAAAGAACAAGGAACATTGTTAACAGACAGCATCACTGAATAATGAGTATGACTAGTATGACTGGAGTACCAGCAATAAAATCAACCATCACAAAATGGAAATCATAGGGTTCATCTGAAAACTACTTTAAGAATTCAAAGAGCAGAATATTATATGAGGAAGAATGAATTTTCACATTTTAACTGGATGAAAGTTCAGAGGTGATAACTTTTCTAATTAAATCTTTATGGTAAAATAATGAAAAAAAAAAGAGAGCACTATGGGGGGGGGGGGGGTGGCAGTACTCCAGGCTGCTTAACTTGATGTTTACGTCATGTCATGTTTGTACATTGTGAGGTCACAGGAGCAGAGACCATGTAATGTTCAAATGTAGGTGTGGCATTTTCCCTCCTACTGAACAGGCTTCTCATCTGTGTGAAGCTGAGTTTGTCTATTACCTGGTCAGTGGATGGGGGTAAGGAAATTTACACCAGGCCTGAAAACCCATGGTCCTTATGTTCAGAGGTAGCTTATAAATGCCTGGATCTCAATGTCCTATTTGGATGCAGGACATCATTATTCTTTTGGGAAAACTTGGCTAGGCTTAGAAAGACCCCCCCCCCCCACCCAGCCATTAGCCTAGTAACATTGTATGAATCTATGAAGGCCCCTGAAGGGAGGTTTTTTATTTATTTATTTTTTTTATTTTATTTTGAATACCCGAACCTGTCAAGAGAAAATGTGAAAAAGTTATGGACATGCTGCAGACATGCAGACACTGTCTCAATGAGTGTTATTACACTTTGTGAGTAGCATCTGTTGCCATATATTCCCCCCTAATGTTAGTCTGTGTTCATATGCGGCACCTGTTTGTGTTGCAGCAAGGCCCAACAGTTCAGCTGTGAGGTCCAGGGACTTACAACAGTGTGAACCATGCGTGTGTATGCCACACACATACAGAGAAATATATATGTGTCATATATAGTCACATCTGTATATGTGCATAGAGCAGGGGATATATTGCAACTGTTTGTGAAGGGGGGGGGATATATATGTTGCTGAAGGTTAGTATGCGCATATTTGTATGTAGGTTTTAGTGTGTGACAAACAAGACAGCATACAGTGCTGGTATATAACATGTGGTGGTTAAACACTGTGGGTGGTTCCTTCAGTTTGCAATGCTAAAGCTACCTGGGCTGTGAACACATTCAATGCATTTATCTCAAGACTGTGCAATATTATTACATTACTGTACACCTTACATTCTTTCTATAATTGATATTCTCACTATGAAAGGTGAAATGTATATATATATATATATATATATATATATATATATATATATATATATATATACACACACACACACACATATATATATATATATATATATATATATATATATATATATATGCATATGTAGACAAATGGATGTGTATATATATATATATATATATATATATATATATATATATATATATATATAGAGACACACACATATATATATATATATATATATATATATAGACACACACATATATATATATATATATATATACATACACACACACACACACATATATATATATATATATATATATATATATATATATATATATATATGTATATATATATGTATATATTTATATATACTCATACACACTTACATCTACTTGTTGCAATAGATTCTCTGTACTGTTGACTGACTGTGATGGTCAATATGTTTGTGAATACGTCAAAGATATGTATCTGTGGGATAGCTTACTGGGAAACTGTTTATGTTATGGAATTCTGGGTCCCTGCTTTGATCCTAGCAAAAGCTGTGTATTCTGTTGCTAGGCAGAACAAATGCTATTGCATACAGTGTGATTAAGTCCCTTGGTTTTAACTAGGGTGTATCATTGGAGGCTAAAGCACTACATCTATGATTATTGATTGGTACTGATGTTGAATGCAAATCGTGTGTGTACTGTAGTACTAATTGAAGCTCTGGGCCTGTACAGCAAAGTATGGTGTATGTCCACATTGCTTGCATCCACTGTTATGTGTGGTCCCTGTATTCATCACAGATTACATTTCTCAAGATTAAGGTTGTGTAAGTACTGACACACAGTACTGTATAGTACACACTGAAAGCTTATCTGTGTTGTTATACCTTTGTGTCCTGTAATTATGTCTGATGTGTGTGGGTATGTCTGTAACACGTCCTTTGACATATGTGTGGTAATACATATAACTGTGTATCTAGCAACATTCATAGGTTCATAGGTTCATACTAGGCTATCTGCCCTGGGGCAATTATAAGCCTAGCCCGATTCTGTATGGCTTACGCCACCCCTTGATTTGAGTATACTGTGCCCTTTTTAAGGTTTAGTTTACTGTGCCTCTGTCTAATAGTGACACGGGAGTAATCCCTGGGACAAACCTACGATCCCCCATCCACTTACCGAGATTCTTCTTGAAGAGATTCAGTGAGGTGCTCTGCCTCACATGAACTGGAATTCTATTCCAGAGCGAAGGGAGCCTCTGGGTTATGAACCTGTCCCTCCAGCAAGTTCTATTTATTTCTGTGCTGAGGTTCAAGTCCCTCGAGCGTGTGGCTATAAGTGATTTAGATTTACTGAGATGGAGCATGTCCATTAATTCTGGATTTGACATAGCTTTGTATGTCAGGCATAGATCGCCTCGAAGTAGGCGGTATGCAACTGAGTAGAGCTGGAGTTTTTTTAACCGAGCAGCATATGGCATCTGTTTGAGACCCTTGATCCTCTTGGTGAGATACTTTTGGGGTCTTTCTAATTGCTACAGGTGTCGGGTAAGGTACATCCCAAAAGGGGTATTGTATTCTATGATGGGCCTGATGAGGGATGAATAAAGGGGCACGATTACCTCTCTTGATCTAGATGTGAAACCCTTCGTGATGAGGTGGGCTATGTAGAAGGTCTTTCTAACCACTTTGGCAATGTGGTTTTCAAAGGAGAGATTGCTATCAACTTGGGTCCCCAGGTCCCTAATAACTTTCTCTGTACTTAATGGGTTTCCGCCTATGTGGTAATTTGTGGGCACATTGTTTTTGCCAAAGGGTATGACTATACATTTTTTGGCATTTAGCTTTAAACCATGGCGCTGGCACCAGTTATCTGTCTCTGTGAGACCTTTTTGAAGGATGTTTGTGTCAGCTGGAGAGTTGATTATGGCGCCCAGTTTGCAGTCATCTGCGAACTTGATGAGCCATAGTCCTCCCATGTTTGCCTGTACCTCGGAAAAGTATGTACCGAACAAGAGTGGTCCCAGGACAGAACACTGTGGGACGCCACTTGTGACCGGTTTCAAGTCTGACATGGCTCCAGCAACTCTCACTCTGTGGGTTCTGTCTTTGAGCCAGTTTGTGACACATCTTGTGACATAGGGGTTTATATTTAAGTTGGATAGCTTATCTATGATGCCCGAGTGGGGTATTGTGTCAAATGCCTTTGCAAGGTCCAGATAGGCTGTGTGGACTACCTTCCCTTCATCTATGGCTTTGGTGACTGTTTCAAAGAAGTCAACCAGGTTCAAAAGGCAGGATCTGCCCTTGACAAAGTCGAACTGGGTAGGATCTAGTGTCTGTAGGTCCCCAATGTCTTTGTTTATGAGCTCCATGATGATCCTCTCCATAGCCTTGCAGACTAAGCTAGTCAGGCTTATGGGGCGATAGTTTCCAGGGTCCTTAGAGGCTCCACCTTTGTGGAGTGGGACCACTGTTGCTGTACGCCATCCTGTGGGCACATATCCTGTAGTGAGGCTGAGATTGTATAGCTGTTTTATTTGAGGGATTAGTTCCTCTTGTAGTTCATGTAGGACGCAACCTGGGACACCATCTGGTCCCATGGAAGCAGTGTTTTTTGCTTTGGAGAGGGCAGCCTTCACCTGAGCATCTGAGATGTTTGGGAGACAGCCCTCTGCCGGGATAAATATTTGCTCTTTTGGGGGGGAGGGGGTGGAGATGTTTGCACTGAACCGGTCTGCCAGGATATTGACGATGTCTGTGGGTTCAGTGTATTTTTTGTCGTTTAGAATCAACTCAGAACAAGTCTGGGAGTTGCATCCCAGGTTTCTAACATAACTGAAAAAAGCCTTATGATTGTCTTTGGTGTCCTGTGCAATTTTTCTCTCAAAGTTGGCCTTGGAGGATTTTATGAGGGATCGTAATTTTTTGCTAGTACTGATCAGAGATGCTTTCCCTATTAGGGATTTTGCTCTATCATGTAGCAGCTTCCTCCTTCTGTTATACAGTTTATTTATGGCAGGGGTCCACCAGACTGGACGCCTGCCTTTGGATGATTGGGTCTTGGTTTTGTTTGGGATAGCATGATCCATGCATTCCTGGAGATGTCCGTAGAATGCATTTATATAGGATTCTGCAGTTTGGGCTGTAGTTTCCACTGGCCCTGGGGCCTTGAAGGATTCCACTTCGGTTTTGAGAAGTGAGAAGTTCGCTTTTGAGAAGTTTTTCACTGTGGTTTTCTGGGCTGGGGGTGGGGTCGGGATGTGGACATCCAGTGAAATTAATTTATGGTCTGATCTTACCAATGAGGGATATACTTCTGGTGTGGAGCATAGAGTCCCCATGTTGGTAATGATCAGGTCTAGTATGTTGTCCCCTCTTGTGGGAGTGGTGACTAGTTGTTCCATAGCATTTGAGTTTATAATTTCCAGGAATCTTTGGGCTAAGGTGCTGGGGCTTGAGTAGTGCTCCCAGTCAGTGTTTGGGAAGTTGAAGTCACCCAATATAATGGGGTTCGGAGAGATCTTCATGTTCTCCAATGTTTTCAGGAAAGCCGAATGGGATTCCTGACTTTGAGAGGGTGGTCTGTAGGATGCTATAAACTGAAAAGCAGTCTTGCCCACTGTTAGTTGCACATGGATGTTCTCCGATACTTTGTGCAATGCCATTAACCTGGAGGTGTGGATATCCTTGATAAATATGGAAACTCCCCCTCCTTTTGTGGTTCGGTCCGGGTTTTGGGGCCAAAAAGCATGATATGAGGTATAGCTTGGTAGTGCTGGGGTGCTCTCTGGAGCCTTGAACCAGGTTTCTGTCACTGCACAGATATCGATGTTCTCCATACTGAGGAGAGCTTCGAGTGTGCGTATCTTGAGGTTAAGACTTCTGGCATTAAGCAGCATTACCCTTAGTTTCTTGTTCCTTGTGCTGTCTATGTGGGTAGGCTTGACTTTTGAGCCTTGCCTAAAAAGGCACTATGGGGGTGGCAAGAGCCTTTGCCAATATCCGAAAGCCCAGTGGTGACAGGTGCAAGCCGTCCCTAGCGAAGCAACGTGGCTTGTCGAGCATGTCATCCCAGGCTGACAGACACTGGATCCCCTTTGAATGACACCAAAATTTTAGCCAATTGTTAAAATCGATCATTTTGTCTTTGTACTGTAGCATCATTCTAGGTGAGGGTAAGATGCTGCTCAAGGTCAGGGTCATACCAGCCTGGGCTACATGATCAGAGAGCTCCTCTATGTCTCTTTTCATGTAGTCCAGGGAGGTACGTCTGAGGTCATTCACACCAGCATGTACAATGACAGAGTCATATTTGTATTTGCTTTGGAGTGACCTGAGTGCTTGCGTTATGTGTCGGATCCTAGCACCCGACAGGCAGCTCACCATGACTTTCTCTTTATTCAGCCTGGTGAGCGGGATGTCAGTGTGTCTGACAATAGAGTTACCTATAACAAGAGTATCAGGTGTGTTATTCAGCCTTAGGGGCTGTGGCTGCTTGGCACACTGACTTTGTGGGTTATGTGTTGTGTGTGCTTTGTTTTGAGGTAGCGTTTGCTTGGATGTCTGCTTTGGAGGTCTCTGTTGCTTAGGTAGATTTTTATTTAGAGCCTCCGAGTATGTTTTTGTGTATTTATGTGTTTGGTTCGCTGATGTGGTGGGACTATGTGATACTGGAATTGTGTTGTGTGAGGTTACCTTCTCCTCCTGACTGGTTACACCAGTTTTGAGATGAGAGAGCTCAGCCTCCAGTTTGGCTAAATAGTTGCATCTCTCACATATATTTGAACCTGTTTGGAGGTGTACTACAGCAGTATGTGACCTATATTCCCAGTTGTGCACATATTTTGTCCACGGGTTTGGCATTAACAAGTTGTGTGGTATAATATTAATACATTTACTGGACCTTACACTGATTGTGATGGATGATATATTTCTTTACACATCAGCTTGATGTATATCTGCTGTGGCTAGGTGGTGCATCGTGTTGCATACAGTGTGTCATGTGCTCTTGTATAGTCTTATATAGTGATTTAATTTTGTTGCTCTGCAGAACATGGGTCATTGGATAGAGAGTGAGCAAGGCACTTTAAAGCAGTTGTGGGGTGAGCAGTGATAAGTGACAGTTACAGTGTTTCACTCTTGGTTAGCTTATAGGTTGCTAAACTTCCATAAGCTGTGCTCACCCTTCTGAAAACCCACTTGCAAATGCTGAAATGTGCCTTATTCTGTCTGTAGCCCCTGACCTTTGTTTTGGCTAGTAACAAAATAAAAAGTATTTACTAGGAAAAAACCCACAACCGTTCACATCACAGCATACGTGATTTGCCACTAAAGCCATCTCAGATATACATATCATTTATGTATTCACAAACATAACATCCGGTATAATCATACAACACTACAGAAAATGTAGATGTATGTGTATGCGTAATTATTGTAATCTGTGCTTAGGTATAATATATTGTATTAGGTATGTAAGTATATGGCAGTTCAGTGATATCTGTACTGTATAATGTTAAATGTGCCATATGACTTGCTCAGACATATTTTTGTATTTATGTCTTCCAGGGATCATGGCCCACCACAGGAGCCCAAGTTACAGTAGGGCTGAAGATGATATCATCACTAGCATCATGATTCAGCACTACCATGTGCTATTTTCACGAACCAGCCAGGACCAGCAGGAGCATACTGCAATGTGGCAAGATCTTGTCCGCAGGGTCAGTGAGGTAGGCCTGCATAACCACATGTATGAGCAGGTATACCGCCACTGCAGTGATCTTCTCTGACATGTCTGTCAGTGTGCTGCTGATGTGCGTACGGAACAGCTTGCAACAGGGGGTGGTGTTAGCATCCATCCCCCCCTCATCAGAGTGGAGGAGCTGCTCATGAGCCTGGTGGCATCTGCCCAACAACAGCAGCAGACATACACCATGATGGAGGTGGGAGCCACCCAGCAAGCATACATGGAGCATGCAGGTAGCATGGTATATCTGTAGACTACTGTTATCTGTATTGGTAGATCATGCATATGTGAGATGTGGAGTGTGTCGTTCAAAGATGTGAAGCCTGTTGTTGTGCAATACTGATCATTTGGAACATAAGCTGTAGCCCTGTGAATGTAAACTGTTGTTGTACAGTAAGATTGCAAACACACAGTAGCAATGCCACAGTTGTGGCCACTGACAAACTGTCTCATCTCTATGTAGGTACCTCTGTGGTGACGTCAAGGCAGCAGACAGATGCTGGTGAGTGTGTTCTACATTTATTATTGGAAATAAAAAGTGCATGTCATAGTTAAGGTGTAGGCCATGTACACATGTAACACACCTACCCATAATGCATGCTATGCATGTTTGGTGTAAGAGCACGCACATCTCACTGATGTGATTAGCAGCCTCAAACACATGCAATACCCAGACCATCTCAAACAAATGTGGCTAGACTGTAGTGACCATTGGATAGGCGCAGGTGATACTCAACATGCACATAACATATACATCTATGTCATACACAGAGCATTTTAACATGCTACACATAAAGGATTCCCAAACCCTCTGTAATGACACACTCCGGTATCCAAAATCTCATCCACATATTACACAGAGGGGTAGAGGCCTATCCTGGGGCATTTAAACACTCTGCAACACACTACACATTCATGGCAGGGAATGCTCCTTATTAGCCTCCTTACAAAATCATGTAACAACTGGTTGTGAAATGGTGGATTTAGCCAAGGTAGTACAGTTCTGGCACAGCATGATTTGTGCTGGTTTGTGAAACATTTGTAGCCTTGAGTGACCACCTGATGCCTCATGATGATGGCCTATGGTACTATACCCCATCTTGTTATTGTAACCACAGTACTACACATAGCTGTCATTGCTACACACCATAATGATGCGTGTGTGCACATATATGCACCTCTAAACAGTATGCATACCAATCACCATTTGCACAACTGACACATATATGTCTTGTGATGCTATTGAGTGGCTAGGTCATATGACACATATTGGGTATGTGTAGTGTTTAAATATGCAGTCATGTTTTAGCAAGCCATGTCATGGATGAGACTGGCATGTCCACAATATGATCTACACTCACCATATGTACCGTACATTGGGTATGTGGCCGAATGGTATTCTATCAGTTATCCATGCACCACTGATGATATTGTGTGAATACTCATCATGCATGTGCTAAAAACATGTCCACAATTAATACGTGTCCACAATTATTTGCTAAAGACACAGAGGCTGTAATCAGCATTGGATACCTATCTGACACACAGATACACATCCAGCAATGGTATGTACACCTGTGAGTTATGGTGCACAGTACATCACAGGGTTATGAATACCTGCACAGCAATGTTGTGTCCATGTATGCATTGTGATCCAGGGGGAGGGCCATCACCGAATAACAACACACATGCATCAAAGCCATGTATACTGTTAGTAACAAGGATTGACTACACTTGCACTGCATGCTGTTAAGCAACACATGTCCTGCATGCTGACAGGTGTGATATGACTTGCTTGTGATACTGTACTCCACCATTACCTGCTTTTGTGTATGTTCTGTGATTGCTGGTGTTGTGTGTGTCTGCTTTCGGGAGGAGTGTAGTTTTGTGTGTGTGCATGTGTGCATGTGGTCTGAAGTCATGTTCAGGTCTTAAAGTGCTTTTCCTGTTTTCCTCTCACAGGTGGCGAGGTGGGGCTGGTTCAGTACAGCAGGGAATCTGATGTCACTGAGACAGACAGTGATCATGAGGATAGGTGTGTTGAGGCACAGGCAGGTTTGTCAGGGTCTGTTGCTGGGCCACCAATTGACAGTACACAAGTCTCCACCCCATCCATGCACACAGTCATACTGCCTGTACATCCATCATCACCATTGCCCTTAGCTGAGGGACAGTGTATGGTTGGCACTGGCCAGGACAGTGTGGTATCTATGGCACATGTATCAGGACACAGCAGCCATAGCCAGATGTTTGGAATGGTACCACATAGGAAGATGCTCAGGGGTTCTCGTCAGAGCACTGCTGGACATCATGCCCCTGGCAGACGTGCCACACCTCTTTCTACCACACACATTTTCCAGGCTGTCATGGAGGCACATACATGAATGGAGCGGTACACCAGACAGGGGCTAAGGGCACAGAGGGCTCATTACACCTCTGTAAATGACAGTATCCATGACCTAGCAGGTGTCATATGTAACTACACTGAGGTCATTGATAGACGTTGGGTTGAGACATTGGATGACCTCCACAATGTCATGTCCATGTGTCAGGACAGTGCGGGACGGTTGAAACATCGACATGGACGTATGTCAGCAACATCATCAGCTGGAGGTCACCATGGACATCCAGCAAGTCACAGCCGCTCCTGTAGTGCCAGTACCAGATCCAGCAATGTTGTGCGGGCTGTCCATAGACCGTCCTAGCAGACTACATGCACGTGGCTCTGGCCAGTCCCAGCAGGGATCTGGATTCAGTGGACATTTGTCAACCTCTTTGGATAGTACCCAATCTGGATTACTACCTGATACTGTCTATAGCACCCCTGCCAGACACAGGTTCCGTATCCATGGCCAGACACGGTGATCTGTAAAGCATGCCAGGTACAATCTGTAGCTGTCTCACAAATCCCCGTATATGGCAGCCACATGGTGGAACTGTGTGCAGGCAGACACACACACATAAACCAGAAACCTATGCAAACACATACCCACACACATGACATCAACATTGGCCCATAACAGTACTCATGGCCCTCACACACACATGTCGATTGTATGTCTCAGTGTAGGCCTCTGGCAAACCAAAACACACCCTGTGCCTATGATGAAACCTGTGTCACCTCATGTAATCTGTAACATTGATGCAGGCTAACATGGTGCTGATGCACAGGGTGACTTTAATAAAGTAGCATGTTGTCAGCAGTAAAGTGTAATGATATCCTTGAAGGTGTAGCTGAGCAGGCATGATGCATTAAAGCTATAATTAGCAAGATTGTATTGTTTTCACCAGTATTTATTTCAATTGTGTTTTGTTTGCCCATGTGCCACTTGGCTGATGTGTGTAGTTGTGTCAGCATGCGTTATACAGTGGACAGTAAGTGTGGGGTGTGTGCAACACAGGTTTGCAGGTGTCCATTTGTGAACATGGTGGAGGTGCACTGTCTGCATGTACATGCATATTGGACACATGGGCAGGGTGACATGCCCTGTATTGGTCAGTGTTAACACTCCATAGTTTCTATTGGTGGCCAGTATGCATTGTACTACACACATTTTGGAACTTGAGTACACATGTGTGTTTATGACATGGGTTGACACTGTGCTGTGGGTGATGCTGTTCTTGCTATCTGTCATTGGTTTGCATTACTAAAGTTAACACTGTCCCAGCTGCATAATCCTTTAGTAATGCACACTGTTCACCTACAGGGTTGCATGGACCGTGCTATCACAAACGCAAGAAATTCTTACTTATACAGTAAAAGTGCATTAGTCTCATGGACCCCTGCCATAAACTAAATATATAATAGAAGGTGTGAAGTTGTACCAAAAAAGAGTTATATACCAAGAAGGGATAACCTCTCTGGTCAGTATTATTGGGAAAATACAAGCCCTGATTAATCATACAAGGCAAGCTTTAAAATACAAATTGACAAGGATTCCAAAGACAACACTAAAGCTTTCTTTAGTGTTGTTTATAATCTACAGGGGAAATCTCAGATCGGGTCACAGTTAATGTAAATGGTCACAAAGTACACTTATCTGACCGACATTACCAATATCTTGTCAGACAGTTTGAATGCGGATTTCACCACCCTGTCGTTACACAAGGGCCACATTTCCAGACCTGAAGAATGTAAAACCTGATGATTCACAGACACTCTAGTTAAAACACCACTTTACCAAAGTCCAAACCACAGTGGCAATGGTACTGGACAGTGTCCCTGGCTGTGTCATGCACAAGCTGACATATGAAGTCACCACTCACCTAAATACTCTGTTTAGATGCAGCCTCTATACAGGTTACATACTTGTGGAATGACACACGGTAATGGTGTTCACAGTCCACAAGGGTTGAGCTACAACTTCTTCTTCTTATCCTTTCAGATGCTCCCATTAGGGGTCACCACAGTAGATTATCTGTTTCCATTTCTTCCTGCCCTCTGCATCTTGCTCTGTCAAACCATCCACCTGCATGTCCTCTTTCACCACAGCCATAAACCTCATCTTAGGCATTCCTCTTTTCCTGTTACCTGGCGGCTTCATCCTTAGCATCTATTTCACAATATACTCTGTATCCCTCCTCAGCACATGTACAAACCAACGTAATCCTGCCTATCTGGCTTGGTCTACTAACCTTCAAACCTGAGCTGACCCTCTAATATACTTATTCCTAATCCTGTCCACCCTCGTCACACCCAGTGCAAATGTTAACGTATGGGAGAGTGGCTTAATGGCTAAGGTGTTTGCCTTACAAACACAAGGTGCAGGGTTTGAGTCTCACAAGGGATAATCGGCTAGGCTTAAAATGGCTTGAAAGGGCAGTTAGCTTAGTACTAACCTATGAACCTATGAACCTATTAAGGGTAGAGCTACAACAGATCCTGGAAACTCTCACCCTATAAGCCAGACAAATGTTATCTGGAAGGCTATGGAGCACAGCATTATGGAACTCATTAACAGAGACATTATGAACCTGCAAACACTGCACCATACCCACTTAGGTTCTCTAAAGGCCAGATCATGGCTCCTACACCTAGTAGACTTCAAGCCAGTTAACAAAGCTATAGGTGAGGGAGGGAGGTCCAAACAGCCAAGCTATAGCTCACCAGCAATTCATACCCATCCCACATTCTGGTATTATACATAACCTCAACAGACTGACCATAAACGATTGTTAGATGATGGATTGACAACTTACGCACAGATGTAGGACACACAGTAACATTTGCAGCCTCCATGTACAATTCTATGCCAGTAACAAGTGGTATTCACCTGCACTCAGTCCTGGGACCACTCCTGTTTGGCATATAGCTTTCTTAGTTATAAGCAAACACAGCAGGGATATGTCTGCTCACATTTGATGAAAATGCATACTGTGGGCTATACTTTATTCTCCAGATGACACACACATCCTCCAAAAGGGTATCATAGAGACAGATACCTGGCGTCAAAATCATGCTGTAAAGCTATAAGCCAAAGAAAGCATAGTTATCCACTTTTAGAAAACAAAGTATCCCCAGAGTACCACATAGGTAGTAGCCCGCAAAATGTTCCACAGGTTCTAATGTATACATAGAGCCATGTGTTTAGTCATCTCTCCTTTGATAATCACATTACCAAAGGGTTTTGGAAATCCCTCTGTGGAGCACATAAGCAATAAAGGGTTTGCATGCAGATCCACAGAGGTTGTTGCACACCTATAATGATTAGTCATCTTTGCCAGACTTTGCTTGCTTTGGAACAGGATTCAAATATACCTCAAGCATAAACCCTCACTCACAGTCTTCAATAGAAACCGTGATGAGTGGATGTGAAACAGAAGATGTAGCCCAGAGATCACTGCAGTGGCTAAGCTTGTCACAAGCATACAGAAGTGACCTAATGTCTGGAAAGCACCAGCACGCTCTGGCAAAGATAACAGATGCTTTCATGGAGAAAGCAGAGTACCCACCTATGAAATAACTAAGGTCACATGCATGTATATGGCTTTGCCCCACAGCTAACTTGCATGTGTTATGCACATACAGTTGTCATTGTGATATGTCATACACTAGAAAAATCAAAACCCACTCCACATTGACCAATGGTGTCACACACCTGGAACACACACACAGTTAGCAAATGCAGGATTCAAACTCCTACCTAACTACATTATGATACTACAACAGTATGCATTTACACAATGCGCTATACATATTACTAGGATTTCACCTTCCCACAGGTATATTTGTAGGATGGTGACATCATCAGACTTGACAAAGATGAGTATATCACTTTTAAGGGGTGTGAGTAGTCTCCAAAAAGGTTGCTCCCTCCCCAGGAAGACACACACAGTTGGCAAGTGCAGGATTCAAACTCCTACCTAACTACATTATGATACTACAGCAGTACACATTTACATGACACGCTATACACAATACTGGGATTTCCCCTTCCCACAGGTGTATTTGTAGGATGGTGACATCATCAGACTTTACAAAGATGAGTATATCACTTTTAAGGGGTGTGAGTAGTCTCCAAAAAGGTTGCTCTCTCCCCAGGGAGAGACAGACACACACATACACAGTTGGCAAGTGTGGGGTTCTTAATCCAAACTAAGTACTTCTTTACACTTCAGCAAGCAATATGGAGTTACAGGGTGCAATACAGACATTACTCGCTGACAGTTTGCCCAAAGGTTTTTTTCACATTTGCTAACCTCAGCAGGCTTATCATACTAGGTGTATTGTGAGTGTATTGTATGCATAGGCCATGACCATCATATATGGGTTGATGCACCACATGCTGGCACACACAGGGTCAAACCGGTGTCTAAGCTCTGTCAACCCAATATTGGACAATACAGTCAAGAGGAGTAGGGTCACACAAGCACAACACCAACAGTCTCACATAGACCTACAATATAAGCACCAACAAAAACACACATAGATACACATTACCATACTCGTAGAATACAAATATTAATCTGAAAAAGAGAGAGTGTCCTCCTAAGCAGACAAGCAAACAACATGTACCTCCAAGCACACACCAAAAAACACATAATACACCAAAGCAGTGTGCTCACAACAGGCCCTAAGGCAAAACAACATACCCAACACACTAATAATAGGTGACTCTATAGTCAGGCACACAGATGTTCCACTCACTAGGCTGGACAAGGAGAAGGTTACTGTCAGTTGTCTGTCAGCTGCTATGATCCGCCACATAACACAAGCACTTAGATCACTCCAGAACAGGTACATATATGATGCGGTCTTTGTACATGTCAATGTGAATGATGTGAGACATACCTCCCAGGACAACATGACAACAGATATATAGTAGCGGTATGATCATGTAGCCCAGGCTGGTATGACCCTGACCTTGAGTAGCATCTTACCTTCACCTACATGATACTGCAATACAACAGAAAGATGATAATCTTCAACAATTGGCTGAGCTTCTGGTGTCATTCAAAGTGTATCCAGTCTCTGTCTGCCTGGGATGACATGATAGACATGCCTCATTGCTTCGCTACATATGGTTTGCACCTGTCACACCTATGCTTCTGAATACTGGACAAGGCTTTTGCTGCCCCCATATTACCTTTTTTAGGCAAGGCTCAAAGGTTCATAGGTTCATAGGCAGGTACTAGGCTATCAGCCTTGGTAACTATACAAGCCCAGCCTAAAAAGGTACCCTGGCATTTGCCACCCAAGAAAATTATTTTCCTGTACCACTGTTGAGCAGAGCCACAGAGGTGATCCCCGGGGTGAATTTCCTATTTCCCATCCAATCATTAAGATTTTTTTTGAAGAGTGCTAATGAGGAGCTTTGTTTGATATATATATAGGTAGTTTATTCTGGAGTATGGGAAGTCTCTGGGACAGGAATCTATCCCTCCGGCATGCTCTGTGTATTGTGGTGACAAGGTTTAGGTCCCTAGAGCATGTAGCTTCGAGGGATTGGGATTTCTTTAAGTGGAGCATTTCCAACAGCTTTGAGTTTGACGTAGCTTTGTATGTTAGGCAGAGATCACCTGTGAGTAGGCGATATGCGACGGAGTAAAGCTGGAGTTTTTTGAGACAGTCTGTGTAGGGCATCTGTTTGAGGCCAGAAATCCTCTTTGTGAGGTATTTCTGTGGCCTTTCCAGTTGTTGTAGATGTCTTGTAAGGTGCATACCAAAAGGGGCATTGTACTCTATAATGGGTCTAATGAGTGATGAGTAGAGGTGAACAATGACCTCTTTTTTTCTGGATGAGAAATCTTTTGCGATGAGGTATGCCATGTAGAAGGATTTCCTGACTACTGTGGCGATGTGATTATCAAAGGAGAGACTACTGTCCACCTGTGTCCCAAGGTCTCTTATCACACTTTTGGTGTTAAGTATACTACCGCCTATGTTGTAGTTCATGGGTACAGAGTTTTTCCAAAGGGGATGACAATGCATTTTTTGGCATTGAGCTTGAGGCCATGGCTTTGACACCAGGCATCTGTCTCAGTGAGGCCCTTTTGTATGATGTCCACATCATTAGGAGTTTCAATTATGGCTCCTAGTTTGCAGTCATCTGCGAACTTCGTTAGCCAAAGACCTTCTGTGTTAGCTTGCACTTCAGAGAAGTAGATACCAAACAGGAGAGGACCCAGGAATGAACCCTGTGATACTCCACTTGTCACTGGTCTGAAGTTGGATTTGGAGTCTGCTACTTTCACAGTGTAGATTCTGTCAGTGAGCCAGTTGGCAACCCATCTTGTGACGTAGGGATTTATACCTAGATTAGTGAGTTTACCTATAATTCCAGAGTGGGGGTTGGTGTCGAAAGCTTTGGCAAGATCTCGATAGGCTGTGTGAACCACCTTACCCTTGTCTACGGCTTTGGTGACTGCTTCAAAGAAGTTTATCAGGTTTAGAAGACATGATCTACCTTTTACAAACCCGAACTGGGTGGGGTCCAGAGTTTGAAGATTACCATTGTCCTTGTTTATAAGTCCCATGATGATACGTTCCATGGCCTTGCAGACCAAGCTCATCAGGCTAATGGGGTGGTAGTTCCCAGGGTCTGTGGTGGCTCCACCATTGTGGAGTGGGATAACCATCGCTGTGTGCCATTCAGCAGGCACAAAGCCTGAGGTGAGGCTATGATTGAACATGGTACTTAGGTGGGGTGCCAGTTCGTTCTGTAGTTCGTGCAGAATGCAGCCTGGGATGTTGTCTGGTCCCATGGATGCTGTGTTCCTGGCTTTGGAGAGTGTGGTTTTTACCTGTGCATCCGTGATTACAGGAACTTTGCATTCTTCTGGTATAGAGATGGGTTCTTTAATGGGTGAGGGGGGGGGGTAAATTTAGCACTGAACCTATCTGCCAGGATGTTGGCAGTATCAGTTGGGTCTGTATATTTAGTGCCATTGTGCTGTAACTCAGAGCAGATCTGAGTGTTGCCATTGAGAGTCTTGACATAGCTATAGAATGCTTTGTGGTTGTCTTTAGAATCAGTGGCGATTTTATTTTCATAACTAGTTTTGAAGGATTTTATCTGGGATCGCAGCTTCTTACTGAGGCTGACCAAGGAGCACCTGCAATCATGGGATTTTACTCTCTTTTGCAGCAGTTTCTTCCTTCTGTTGTACAGTTTGTTTATGGTAGGGGACCACCAGATTGGCTTCCTTTTTTTTTGGAGGATAGCGTCTTGGTTCTGTTTGGGATAGCACAATCCATGCACTCATGTAAGTGCTTATAAAGTGCAATTGTGTAGGATTCAATAGTTGTAAATGTATTTATTTAAAAACCACAAACAGCAATCCAGCAACTCCGTAAAAGGAATTTATTTAGAACACCAGTTTAAGAAATCTCTAGCGCTTCGGCCAAAAGCCTTTAACAGAGGCTTTTGGCCGAAGCGCTAGAGATTTCTTAAACTGGTGTTCTAAATAAATTCCTTTTACGGAGTTGCTGGATTGCTGTTTGTGGTTTTTAAAAAAAAATTTGTCTGCTGTGGTTATTCCAGTTGTAAATGTATTGTCCATCTGCATGGGTGTCATGAAGTTCACCACTTCTGTCTTAAGAAGCATGAAGTTGGCTTTGGAGAAATTATTTACCATGGTTTCCTTAATGGGGGTGGAGGCAGAATGTGGATATCTAGGGTAATTAGCTTATGGTCAGATCGGACCAATGAGGCGTTGACTTCAGGTGTGGAACACCGGTCACTCAGGACAAACCAAACCCCGTAACCAACACAAATAACCACAAAGTAAGCTAAATGCTATTCATTGCCAGAAGTCTTAGCCTCCAAATGCACACACTCCAGGCACTTCTCAGTATGGAGAATATTGATATCTATGCTGTAACAGAAGCCTAGTTCAAGGCTCCAGAGAGCACACCAGCACTACCAGGATACTACTCATTCCATACCTTCCAGCATCAGAACCTGGATCATAGCACATAGGGCGGGGATGTATCCATATTCATCAAGGATACCTACACCTCTCTCTACATCCTCTCTGCAGGATATGTACCCATAGAATGTTGCACAGCAATGTTCTTCCCACTCCACAGGGGTGGGGCCACAACAGACCCTTGGCATTCCCGCTCTATGAGCCTGACGAGTCTGATCTGCTAGGCAATGGAGCCAATCATAACGGAAGTCAACAATAAAGACACTGGGAACCTTCACAAAGTTGAGCACACCCAGTTTGGCTTTGTCAAATGCAGATCATGCCTCCTGAAGTGGGTGGATTTCTTTGAGACAGCTACCCAGGTTACAGATGATTTAAAGGAGCTCCACACAGCCTACCTATACCTAGCTAAGGCCTTTGACACCATTCCCCAGTCAGGTATCATAGATGAACTCACCAACCTGGGCATAAATCCATACATCACAAGATGGATTGCAAACTGGCTCACAGATAGATCCCACAAATTAAGAGTTGCTGGCTACATGTCAGACTCTAAACCAGTAACAACTGGTGTCCCCCAGGGTACAGTCCTGGGGCCCCTCCTGTTTGGTATATACTTCTCAGAAGTACATGCCAATACAGGAGGGTTGTGGCTGACTAAGTTTGTTGGGAACTGTAAAGTGTTTGCCATAATAGATTCCCCGGATGGCACAAATATTCTCCAGAAGGGACTCTATGAGACAGATGTGTGGTGTCAGAATCATGGCCTCAAGCATAATGCGAAAGAATGCATAGTAATCTCCTTTGGGGAAAACAAAGTACCCACAAACTACCACATAGGTGTTACCCCCTAAAAACTGACAAGGTAATAAGGGATTGGGGACACAAGTAGATAGTTAACTTTCCTTTGACAACCATGTTGCCAAAGTGATTAGGAAATCCTATGTGACCCACCTAATCAACAAAGGGTTTGCATCAGGATCAAAAGAGGTAGTGGTGGCCCTCTACTCTTAAATCATCAGACCCATCATTGAGTACAATGCACCATTTTGGATGTACTCGACTAGGCATATCCAGCAGCTGGAAAGACCACAGAGGTACCTCACCAAGAGAATTACTGACTTCAAACAGTTGTGTTATGCAACACAACTGGAAAAACTAAATCTGTTCTCTGTTGCGTACCGCCTACTCAGAGGCAAACTCTGCCTAACATACAGAGCCATGTCCAACACATAACTGTTGAACATGCTCCATCTAAGGAAAACAAAACTGAGTCACTCTACACACTCCAGGGATATGAACCTCATCACAACAATGAATACAACATGCTGGTGGGATAGAGTACCATCCCAGAGACTTGCCTTACTGTGGAACAGAGTCCCAGTGTACATCAGACAGAGCCCCTTGCTGACACTCTTCAATAGGAACCTTGATGAGTGGATGGGAAACAGACAATTCACACCAGGGATCACAACAGCAGCCCCACTAGAAAGGGGCTTAGGGTACTAACTATTAGAACTAGTGCTTAGGAGACTAACCAATGGGGTGGTGAAAGCTGCACAACTTGCCTAGGCTAATATATGCCTTTGTGAAGATAGTCTACTACATACCTATGAACCTATGTGACAGGTACCTGTCTACAGACAGTAGAGGTGTACTTCATTGTACAGTCATGTTGTACAGCAGGTGCATGCACCACATACACTGTAATGCTTACAGATACTGGTGGCTATTATGTACAGTGGGTGAGATGTGCACCTCATGTCTTTTGTGCCATTGGGATGTGTGCTGGGTGGGACAGTCCTGGATGGCTCCCTGTCATGGTCACCCTCTTACACACATCTCTGCCCATCCATCTTTGGCTTATTATACTGTGTTTCCCCTACATATATAGGTACATAGGTATGTAATAGGCTATCTGCCTGAAGGCATATATTAGTATGGCCAGAGTGTGCAGCTATCACCACACCTGGGGTTAGACTCTGTGTAATAGAGCTGATGAAGTGATCCATGGTGTGACAGTTCAGTTTCACATACACTCATCAAGGCTCCTCTGGAAGAGTGTCAGTGAGGGACTCAGCTTAATGTAGGTTGGGAGCCTGTTCCAAAGCAAGGGAAGTCTGTGAGTTAGTAATGTATCCCTCCAACATGTTCTATTTAGGGCTCACCTTTGTGTTGTACATTGACAGGAAGCACGCTGTGCCTGCAGGGCTTCCATGAGTCAGTTTGCATAGACTTATCAACATTTCTACATACAGGGGGGACAACTATTATTTGTACATTTCTACCTGGGGGGCACACCTGATTGTTACTGTTGGTGTACATAGGATGAGGGGTACACCTGACACTTATACACATTTGCTAGGCCTGCACTGCTATGTCAGGTACTCCATTTCAGTCTGTACTGTTGCCTATTGTACTGGCTTGAGGCATACCACTGTACTAAAGACCTTAGCTTCCAGTTACATGCATATTAGTTTGTGACTTCATAGCCTACCCAACCCACATCACACTGCCTGGCCTGCTGTTATCTGCCTGCATAGGCCTGGGGGGAGGTTAACCGTATGCCTCTTCAGAGGACATGATACAGCATTCGTTTGTGTTTGCGTTTGTCTACAGTTGTCCTGCTGGCTGTGACTGTTAGGTATGTGACCCCCCCCCAACTGGTATGTGTGAGTGACATAAGTTGTGTCTGTGTCAGTGAAATGCTGTCATGGCTTAGTGGTTCAGTACTGTGACTATAGTGCACGGTATCCTGAGTTTGAGCCCTGTCACTGCTTTTTATTTTCCTGCTGGGCAGACCTGACTGGTTAAGGAACAGTAAAGCAGGTGTGAGTGTGTTTACCCGACTTTGCTCAACTTTGTCCAACTTTGCCCGACTTTGCACAATGTTGCTCAACTTTGCCCGATGTTGCGCTGGTTAGCGCGGTGCTCAGCTACACACAAATGTATTTAAGTATGCTCAATACCGGTAAAATGTGCTTAGCAGTGCTTTGTACTGCTTATAATAGGGCACTCATGCCTCAGGTGGTGCTGCAGGGCTGCCTATGTCAGATGCACATAGTACACCCCCTATACATGTTTGAAAACACGTAGTGTCAAGTTAGGCATCCCTTTTACTGTATGTACGAGTCAGAGAGAGGTGTCATTTCCAGGGTTCTTACTGAATCAGTGTATGTGCTATGCATTGCCTCTTTGCCAAGGCCAGGGCATACTGGGCACGCCTCCTTCTGCCTACTGGGGCAGGCTCAGGTTGTTGTTCCTCCGAGTCATGCTGTGTCTGTGCAGGCCTTGTCAATGGTGGGGGGCTGTCCCATGCTGTTCCTGCTGATGCTGTTTCTGCAGGATCATATTGTGTAGTATGGCACATACCATAAAAATTTGGGTACATGTAATTGGTGAGTACTGCAAGGCTCCACCAGATGTGTCCAGAGACCAGAACCATGACTTGAGCATCCCAACACATGCTCAATTATGTTTCTTGTTTGTGCATGTGCCTCATTATGTTGTTCTTGTTCAGGTGTGTATGCATTTCTGATGGGTGTCATCAGCCATGGCTCCAATGCGTATCCAGCATCCCCCACTAGGTGACCATCAGGGATGTCCCAATTGGCAAATCTCTGGTACAGCTGCGTCAGATGCCAGGTGTGGGAATCATGATAGCTTCCAGGGCAGCCAGCACACACATTCATTATTATGCCCTGGGCATCGCACATGACCTGGCAGTTGATGGAGGGGAAGCCCTTGCGGTCGATGTAGACCCTACCACGCTCACCGGGTGGTGCTCTGATGCGTATGTGCATGCAGACTATTGCACCCACTACCTCAGGGTATTCTGCTATTTGGTGGAAAAGATGCATATTGTTGGCCAATGCCTCATGGGAATTGGGGAAATATACGTGGTCACCGACATGTGCTGACATGGCATCCAGGAACTGGTGGAGTACCCTGGATGCTGATGCCTGTGAAATCCCCATCATATCACCAGTTGGTCTTTGGAAGGTACCTGTAGCTAGTATTCTTAGGCCAACACATACCTTGGTATCCACTGGGATGGGTTCTCCTCTGTTGGTTCTGTGTGTGAGGCATGGCCGGCACAGCTCAACAATTTGCTGTAGGAGGTCTCTGTCCACCCTATAGCGCTCCACTATCTCCAGCTCATGTAGCCCCTGGTAGGTTACCCTGGGTCTGTACACTCTTCTCCGTCTCCTCACTGTGGGTTGCTCAGCAGCGTTCATAATATCACCACCGTCAGCACCTTGCACATGTTGGTTTATGATAGCAAGAGCAGCCCCTAACATTTTTGTCTGACTTAAGCTTTTTAAGCTTTCCCTCTTTGTATACTGCAGTATTGCAGATTTCTTGAGAAAAAACAAGGAGGAATGGTGTTTGCAGAGTTTAAAGTGCTGGACTGGGCTGGGCTAGTCTGTTGCCTGTGTTATTGGCTGATTCTGATATATTTCACCTGGCAGCTCTGCTAGTTCTCCTTGGTTAACTTCTTACTAATTTTTTCCTTCCTTTTGCCTTTCTGTTTCCGCTCGGGGGGAAGCGTTGCGCAAACAAGCGCAAACACATGCCCACGCGTGCACATGAGCACACATGCTGTGTGCATGTTTGCAAGGAGTTTCCTATCTTTTAACAGTGTGCATCTTGGGTTTGAGGTTTTCAAATAGGACAACAGTAGGCACGCCTATTTGCAATCCTGAGCAACTCAGGGCAAACACGAGCCACTGTGCTCCAATTAGCTTACAGCCTGTCTGACACACTCCCTCATGATGTCACCTATATTCTAGTATTCTACTCACCTGCTCCTACTCTTACACTCTTGGGACATGCCTCACATGCTGGGGAAAATTGAGATTCACTAACCTTATCCTCATTTGCATAGGATTGCCTAGTAATGCATGGTTACATCTCTCACACTGAGCGTTCCCCCCTTAGCAACCACTAGTCAGTAGCCATGTTGTCTTCAGCCTGCCATTCACCTGCATGGCAAAACAAGCTTTTTAGTAAAAATGCCGATTTTTGGCTTTTTTAAAATTATTTTCTTGTTTTTATAACCGCCGCACGATTGTGTGGTGCTGCGCTATGCTTAAACATCGGAGATCGGGGGAAAAAAGTTACATTTTTATATTTTTAAACATTTTAAAATGCCAGTTGCCTTATATTTGGCCATTGGCATGCTTCCTCAACTGTATGCATCCTTTATTTAGAGCCATCATAGCTCCGTTTAGCTATTTGCAGTAATGTACTCCGTTACCAATGGAGTACATTTCTGCAGCTAACACTAATCTTCCACAGACAGGTTAGTGTTTCCTGGATGGCAAATTTACCTCATTTGCATGGCTTTCACCAGCAAATGAGGTAATTTGCATACCATGATGCTGTCCGTGCAAGAGTAGCTTCAGCAGCTCTCGTGCACGCCCCTGCCGGCTGTTCCTGGATCACATGGCAGACATATTGCTGGCGTGAGCTCCTGCACTCTTCTTGCACTCTGAGCAAGCTTTCGTGAATCCGGGGGTATATGTTATTGACCTCTCTGCTCTGCACTTGTCTGACAAGTTACTACCCCACCCATCAGGTGCCTGGGCTACTGGAGGAGCCAATCACTTCCAGTCTATGTGCCCTGCCTTGACTGTTCTGCCTCACATTTTAATATTAAAATAAAGTGGGGACTCCTTCTTCTATTAACACAACAGCCAGGTAGCCAGATAGACTCCCTCCCCCAGATCTTCAATATAACAGCAAAAATAAAAAAAAAAAAAAATAAAAACACAAAAAAGGTTCAATCATTGCCTTGGCATACCAACCAGGTGGCTAGATACACACCTTTTCCCTCCTGCGCCATCTCTTCAATAGCTTAAAAAGTCTGTGATCAGTTAACTGGGCTCCTGAAATGCAAGAGCCAATCAGGTCCTGCCTTTGTGCCCTGCCATATTTTTTTTTAAAGTGTAAAAAACCCCTTGCTACAGTTTATACTCCACATGGAGCACTAAAGCACGCATTTTTTACTTCAGAAAAATAGTTATTTTACTTTTAAAAATTGCAGCAAATTATTTGCTACAACGTAGCAAGCAGTTTCTACAGGTTAGTCCATACACTGTATTGTACAGCACTCCAGTTTGACAGGAAATGCAATATTGGCTTTTAAAACCTGGTATGCATTAAAGAGTGATCTGGATCAGCCAGTCACACTCCCTAGCACCTTGCACCCAGAGCAGTTAGCCCACTCAGTAAAAGGAGAACTTTGTGTGGTAACGCCACTTAGCATGATGTGATGTGATTACAAACTGAACTTGTGTTCTTTATTATGATTTGTTTTAGTTGTCTCTGCCTTTTTGTCCTGAGCTTTAGCTGCAAAGAATCTATGGACCAGTTCAGTTACCTATTAATAAATAAAGTTAACAAAGAAATGAATGAATGACTACATAAATAAATAATTGAAAAAATAAAACAGATCTATAAATGTAATGGGTAAAAGTGTACAAGTATTATTATCTATCTGACAAACCCACTAATACTCTTCTAATGCTCAGTGTTCAATATCTGCTAATGCATATGTTCATAGGTTCATAGGTAGGTACTAGGCTATCAGCCCAAGGGCCTAAGTAAGCCTAGCCAACAAGGTTCCCTGGCTTACGCCACCCAAGAATGTTTTTTCCTGTGCCCCTGCCGAGCAGAGCCACAGACGTGATCCCTGGGGTGTATTTCCTATTTCCCATCCACTCATCAAGATTTTTATTGAAGAGTGATAATGAGGAACTTTGCTTGACATAGATGGGTAGCTTGTTCCAGAGTATGGGAGGTCTCTGGGACAGGAATCTATCCCTCCAGCATGTCCTGTTTATTGTGGTGACAAGGTTTAGGTCCCTAGAGCGTGTAGCTCAGAGGGATTGGGATTTCTTTAGGTGTAGCATGTCCAACAGCTCTGGGTTTGACATAGCTTTTTATGTTAGGAAGAGATCACCTTGGAGTAGGCGATATGCTACAGAGTAAAGCTGGAGTTTTTTGAGGCGGTCAGTGTAGGGCATCTGTTTGAGGCCAGTAATCCTCTTTGTGAGGTACCTCTGCGGCCTTTCCAGCTGCTGCAGATAACTTGTGAGGTACATTCCAAAAGGGGCGTTGTACTCTATAATGTGTCTAATGAGTGTCGAATAGAGGGGAACAATGACCTCTTTTTTCCTGGATGAGAACCCATTTGTGATGAGGTGTGCCACGTAGAAGGATTTCCTGACTACTGTGCTGATGTGATTATCAAAGGAGAGACTGCTGTCCACCTGGATACCAAGGTCTATTATCACACATGCGGAGTTAAGTAGACTGCCGCTTATGTGGTAGTTCATGGGTACAGAGATTTTACCAAAGGGGATGACACTGCACTTTTTGGCATTGAGCTTGAGGCCATGGCTCTGACACCAGGCATCTGTCTCAGTAAGGCCCTTCTGTAGGATGTCCACATCATTTGGGAACTCGACTAAGGCTCCTAATTTGCAGTCATCTGCGAATGTTGTTAGTCAAAGGCCTTCTGTGTTAGCCTGTACTTCAGAGAAGTAGATACCAAACAGGAGAGGTCCCAGGACTGAACCCTGTGGTACTCCGCTTGTCACTGGTTTGAAGTCAGATTTGGAGTCTGCAACTTTTACAGTGTGGGTTCTGTCAGTGAGCCAGTTGGCAACCCATCCTGTGATGTAGGGATTTATACCTAGTTTAGTGAGTTTAGCTATAATTCCAGAATGGGGGATGGTGTCGAAAGCCTTGGCGAGGTCAAGATAGGCTGTGTGAACCACCTTACCTCATCTACGGCTTTGGTGACTGCCTCAAAGAAGTCAATCAGGTTCAGGAGGCATGATCTGCCTTTCACAAACCCAAACTGGGTGGGGTCCAGAATTTGGAGGTTACCAATGTCTTTGTTTATGAGTTCCATGGTGATACATTCTATGGCGTTACAGACCAGGCTCATCAGGCTAATAGGGCGATAGTTCCCGGGATCAGTGGTGGCTCCCCCTTTCTGGAGTGGGATAACTGTTGCTGTGCACTATTCAGTGGGCACAAAGCCTGATGTGAGGCTATGATTGAACATGATGCTTAGGTGGGGAGCCAGTTCGTTCTGAAGTTCATGTAAAACGCAGCCTGGGAAGTTGTCCGGTCCCATGGATGCTGTATTTTTGGCTTTAGAGAGTGCAGCTTTTACCTGGGTAGTTGTGATTACAGGGACTCTGCATTTTTCCTGTATAGATATGGGCCCTTTAGGGGGTGAGAGGGGGGTAAAGTTAGCACTGAACCTACCTGCCAGGATGTTGGCAATATCAGTTGGTTCTGTAATTGTCATGCCATTGGGCTGTAACTCAGAGCAGATTTGGATGTTGCCTTTGAGATTCTTGACATAGCTATAGAATGCTTTGTGGTTGTCCATAGAATCAGTGGCAATTTTGTTTTCATAGCTAGCTTTGGGGGATCTTATAAGGGATCTCAGCTTCTTACTGAGATTGACCAGGGAGCTCCTCCACTCATGGGATTTTACTCTCTTCTGCAACAGTTTCTTCCTTCTGTTGTAGAGTTTGTTTATGGCAGGGGACCACCAGATTGGCTTCCTTTTTTTGGAGGATAGCATCTTGGTTCTGTTTGGGATAGCACGATCCATGCACTCATGTAAGTGCTTATAGAGTGCATTTGTATAGATTTAGCAGTCATAACTGTATTGTCCATCTGCATGGGTATCATGAAGTTTGCCACTTATGTCTTAAGAAGCATAAAGTTGGCTTTGGAGACATTTTTTACTGTGGTTTCCTTAATGGGGGTGGGGGGTGGGGACGGGATGTGGATATCTAGGGTGATTAGCTTATGGTCGGATCTGACCAAGGAGGAGTTGACTTCAGGTGTGGAACACCGGTCACTCATGTTGGTAATGACTAGGTCTAGGATATTTTTGCCCCTGCTGATGGTGTGGATAAGTTGATCCAGGGCATTGGAATTTATGAATTCCAGAAAGCGTTGAATGAAGGAGTTGGTACATGAGTAGTTTTCCCAGTTAATGGTGGGGTAGTTGAAATTGCCCATTATTAGGGTATTTGGTTGAACCCTAATATTTTCCAGTATATCAAGAAAAGAGGACTGGGAATCCTGGGGCATGGTGGGGGTTTCTGTAGCAAGCTACAATTTGGATTGCAGTTTTGCCCAGAGTTAGTTGCACTTGGATAACCTTGGATGCATTATGCTGAGCAACTAGTCTGGAGGTGTGGATATCCTTAATGAATATGGACACACCTCTGCCTTTGGTGTTCCGGTCCAGGTTAGATGGCCAAAAAGTGTGGTATGAGTTATGGTAATGCAGGGGTGGTCTCTGGAGCCTTGAACCAGGTCTCAGTCACTACAAAGATGTTGATGTTCTCCATTTTAAGGAATGCCTCGAGGGAGTGCATTTTGAGATTTAGACTTCTAGCATTGAGTAGCATTACCCTCAAGTTTTTCTTGCCTGTTCCTGTTTCGGTGGTGAATTTGTCATTTGAACCTTGCCTAAAAAAGGCACTATAGGGCCAGCAAGAGCCTTAGCCAGTATCCGGAATCCTAGGGATGACAGGTGCAGGCCATGTCTGCCAAAGCATCGTGGTCTGTCGACCATGTCGTCCCAGGCAGACAGATACTGGATTCTCTTAGAATGACACCAGAAGCTTAGCCAATTGTTGAAGTCAATTATTTTGTCCTTGTACTGTGGTATCATTTTGGGTGATGGCAGGATGCTACTCAGGGCTAGGGTCATACCTGCCTGGGATACAAGATCAGAGAGCTCTTCCATATCTCTTTACATGACGTCCAGGGAGTTACATCTCAGGTCATTCACACCAACATGGACAATGACAGAGTCATATTTGTACTTGTTGTGGAGTGACCTGAATGCATGGGTTATGTGGCGGATCCTGGCACCTGACAGGCAACTGAGAGTAACCTTCTCCTTTTTTAGCCTAGTGAGTGGGACATCAGTGTGCCTGACTATAGAGTCACCTATGACTAGTGTGTTGGGTACTTTGTTTTTCCTTATGGGCTGTGGTTGAGTGTCCCACTGAGTCTGTGGGCTATGTGTCATTTGGGTTGTGTTGGAGGGTGGAGGTTGCTTGCATTTCTGCTTTGAAGGTCTCTGTTGCTTAAGCAGATTATTACTGAGAGCCTCTACAAATGTTTTTGTGTTTCTATGTGTGGATTTTGGTGGTGTAGGTTTAGTGGGACTATGTGATGAGTGTGGTGTGTTGCAAGTGTTTACCTTCTCTTCTTGACTGTTAAGTTCAGTCTTGGTTGGAAAGAGCTTTACCTCCAGTTTGGCTAGATAAGTGCATCTCTCACAGGTTGTAGTTTTGGGTGGTAGGAGGAGAGGGTTGTCTGTGTACATGAGGCAATTGCTACATTGCCTCAAGATGCCCGTATTCATCAGATAGACAGGAGAGAACACTGGGAGCTGACCCTTGGACATGACTGAATAAAAAACTATTTTTTCCTCTAGACACATGAGGAAAGTGAGTACAAGAGCTGTTTTTTTCTAAGCAAGTGAGGAAAGTAAGTACAGAAACTTTTTCCTTTAGGTAATGAAGACGGATGAGTGCTGTAGTAATTTTCAGCTTATTTAGTGCTTATAACAAGTTCTGAACAAGTGCTGAGCATGAATAAGCAAACTGAAGTGCTAAAACTAAGAATCTGTATCTGAACTAGACTAGTTACAGGAAAGAAACAAGTGCAAATGCAAGCTTTTAAATCAGAAAGTTGAGAGAGATGGAAAAATTGCCCAAACGGCCAATAACTACAATTTCTGGGCCAGAAACCACTCCTTATGTGGTAGATAGATTACCTAGTCTTACCGCTCCCACTAATAAGCTAGCAGGCTTCTCAACACAGACAGGCTTGGGGGGCTCAGAAGCTTGCAAACAGTCCTGGATATAGCAAATATGTATCTGGACTAGACTAGTTACAGGAAATGCAGGAAACAAGTGTACATTTTTTGTTACAGTTAAGCAGAAAACAGGGAGATTCTAGCAAAGTTTTTTTATACTGTAATAGTTGCTTCTTTTTTTAAATATGAACATAATCTAATTAGCAAATGTATGTCTAATTGTTCATGTATATTATTTAAATTATGTTTATGTACATTACTGAATGTGTATTTAAAAATGTTTGTAATATCAGAGTGTGTAGGGGGAGTTATCCAATGGGGCCAATGGGAGTTATTTAAAAAGGTAGGAAAAGGCACTGGATAAACAAATTTGCTGGTGATTCTGGGCAACATAATTACTTTAAGTAAATGTTACCAAAAATTCTCAAAGGTGGTCTAGAAAAAATGTATAGCTAGTACCATAATACTGATTTCACCCCAATAGTGTATCATGAGGCATATTATATTTTAAAGTTTGGAACTTTGAAACCATATGGGTTGAGTGAAGAAGTAAATTGGATAGGTTGCATTGGTTGATTAATTAAATATATAAATATGTGTCCTCAGTTAAAAAGAGTATTATTAGATGGTGTTTTTTTTAATTCATGAGGTGTGGGTGGCCACGGTGGTGCAGCTGTTAGCGTTGCCAACTCACAGCAAGAGGTTCTCCAGTTCAATTCTCGGCTGGGGTGCCTTCTGTGTGGAGTCTGCATGTCCTCCCTATGGTTGCGTGGGTTTCCTCCAGGTGCTCCGGTTTCCTCTCACATCCCAAAGACATGCAGTAGGTGGATTGGACACTTTAAATTGGCCCTAGGAGTGTGTGCATGTGTGTGCCTTCTGTGGAAGCTTGGGTACCGGGCTGGCAACTCGACACAGTAAAACTCCACTGCCATTCATGAGCGGACAGATGATCCACTGTGGTGACCCTTAACTGGGAAAAGCCGAAAGAAGAAGAAGATATATATATATATATATATATATATATATATATAGTTTACTATTGGCATGTCGAAACCGCATCGGTCGACCGTTTAAAATGTCGACTCTAAATGTGGAATTCGGCATGTTGAAAAGTAAACCAATCTGAAAATGAATACATCAACAGCCATGGTTCGATGTATTCAACAAAAAAGGAGGTGACGTCACGCACCTCCTGCTATGAACATTAATGTACTGTTAGACTTTACAGTCAATGGTACGTTAATTCTACTGTTTTGAAGGGGGGATATGCCTCCCTGCACCCCCCGCATGGGGGGCTGCACCCTCCACGCCCCTGCACATTAAATATACCAACTCCAAGATCACACTTCATTGAGGAAATGGGCTAATTCCCTGTTCCTCACTGAACCACAATCCCCTCCACAATATCAAACCCAAATGCTCGACTGACACTACCCATTTGGTGTACTGTAGTTGTTTGATGTGGCTTTGACATTCCGCCCACTTGGAAACCATATGTGGCTTGACAAATGCAGTTTCCAAGTTTTAATTGTAAACCATATAAATTAAACTGGGGAAGTGATAGGGAGATAAGGAAGAGCATGCAGCATTATATTGTCTGCAGACAATATGCCAAAAGGGATCGCGTGTACACTGATGGAGGGACTACAGGATGTCGCTGGAAGCATTTATTAGCATCACAATATAAGGAGCTGGTTAGAAGGGGAAATGCAGAATAAAAATATTTTATGAAATGAGCAGAAACTACTTATCATGATTATTGGAATTACAGGATAAATTGGAAAGAATTAATATATTGGGTAGAAGTGATGCTTTAATTTTGCTGTCTCTGACAAGAAGCATCAATTTATTCCTGCAGATATGGGTAGGAGAAGTAACTGAAATAAACAAGATGACCATATTAGCTTATATTTCACAAGGAAATGTGTGCTGTGCACTTTGAAAATAAAACAAATCAAGAAGCATGTTGTATTACGATGAAAGGCTAAGATTTTTTGCTGATAGGAGATATAGAATCACTGGCTTATAAGATGGCTATTATTTCAGATGTTACATTTTTTTTAAGATTTAATATATGTTTCTTATTTCTATTGTGATATTCCAAGATCAATAACGTAGATTTAAAAAATGTAAGAGTGGCAGATACATTCCAAAATGACATCCGTTATAATAGAGGTGTTTGGCCCCTTTATTTAGCTTCCTTCAGATTTTCAGAAATAATTTTGTATACAGCAGTTTTTAATTTTCTTCAGATTACTATTTTCAGCACACACATACACACACACACACACACACACACACACACACACACACACACACACGTGAATAAAAAAAAAAAAAAGTAGCATGAACTGGTGACATAAGAATCATACTGATAAATATGAAAATGAATTTAGCAGGGCATTCGTATCTGAAGAACTCACTAGAAACTCTGGGCTACTGAAGTCTATTGGAGAGAGGTTACACTTTTTCCTGATGCAACTGTAAAATTTGATTTCACTTAATGACAGCAGCAGACTCTTGGCCCATGTACAAGGAAGATGTACTGTATGTAAATTGATTAATACAGTCATATTGTTTTTCAGTTCTGCCATCATTTCTCTCTGCATGTCATTGTTGAGCTGTTATTGTGCTATGTTTATATATGACCTTCACTATTACAGATTGCTGTAGTGAGGTCCATCCATCAGTACATCACGGTATAATATTTTTCTCAGTTTTGGAGAGTAAAAATGGTGGCCCATGTATTGCTGTTTGGTTATGCTGCAGCTGAGAGAATGATTTAAGTGCCACATAACAGTTAGAAAATGCACACAGCAATAATACATATAATAAATTAGTGATATGGCAGTATGGAATAAAACTTAACTACTGTGTGAGTTATTTTATTTAGGTAACACTAAGTCAGACATTTATGTGAGAAAATTGTGTGAGAGAGAAGCTAAATCAGCATTTAAACAAAAAAGGAGGTATTTGCTGGTGGTTTTAGACAGTGAGATATTAAAGAAACCTTAAGCTGAAGCTGCTACTGTGTACTTCAGTATGAGTTTATACAATATTTAATATGTCTGTGTTATATCCGTGTCAATGAATGGACAGAGAGTAGATACATAATACTAAAACTATAATAGTAAAATCATACAGAAATTGTTTGAGTCATAGGATGGTTTGCTATAATCTGTTTGCGACAAGCTATTATCCATGGCGTCACCAATCTATTGTCACACCGGGGCCTTTATTTCAATGACTGCCACTGCTACTGTCTTCCTTGCTTGTATGCATCTAAACAATTATGAAAAGCTGAAACCAGAGGCTTGGGCTAACCTCAAAATGAAAACAGCACAAAAGGCTCGTGAAAAGAAAATTTTCTGAGAAAGTCAATACTAAAGCGACAAAAGCTATAATGTACTGGTCTTTGAAGGCTTCTATTCAGGAGCTTTTTGTGCCATCTGCATCTAACAAAAATATAAAATCTAAGTCAGTAAAGTGCCAAACAACAGTATGACACAATACAATCGTGGTAGAAAATACAAAATGTATAGTACATAAACCAAGCATAATAGAGCACCGAGAAACAACAGTATGACACAATACAATCATGGTAGAAAATACAGAATGTATAGTACATAAAACCAAGCATAATAGAGCACCGAGAAAGTGATTGATTAATTTGCAATTTAGTCGAGAGTCCCAGCCATAAATTGCAGAGTAGATCTGAATGATTGTACCTGAATCACACCTACATGAGGGATGGGAAAGTAGAAGTGATTTAACTGTTCTGCGAAACAGCCCTATTAAGGAGACACAGTTAATGTGTCAAGGAAAGGCACTACAGAATTTCAGGCAATAAACAGAAAAAGATTTGGGTGATCATTTTCAGAATGGTGAAGGATTTTATAAGTGAGACAGAGGACGGTGACTTTTGTGATTTGTTTGAGTTTTGACAGCCTGGTTAGTACCGGACAATGTTGGAGACTGATTATTTTAAAGACTTAAAGGATATGTGATCTTAATCTTAATTCAGATTGTATCAGTTTAAAGTTTATCTCATGGACAAGTTTAAATTTAAATCCTAAAGTGTTATAAGTTCATATACTAAATTGTTATTCTCAGACTCTCTAACTAAATTCAATAAATGACTACACTGTGCACCATAACTAATTCATGCAATTATTTCTCATGTGATACTATTCTGTATAAACAACACATTTAGTTACATATAGTGTAAATAACGTACATATGCACAATCCAGCTGCTCATTAAAAATATATCAGGATGGAGTTTGCTAACCTACTCAGTGATTTCACAGCCAAGCATTTACCTGTTTCATTTATTTAACTGTATTAGTTTGTCTGTTGCAAATGTTGCTCTTTGCATATTAATCATGTTATTCCATTGTGACAGAACTTTATGCAGTCTTTGTTGTTTTACTGTAAACCTAAATGTAGTGATTGTTGTTTTTGTAAACATTATGTTATCTATTTGTTGAACCAGCAAAAGAACAGAGGTAAAGCTCCAGGCTGTACAAACGTTTATTATAAAACACAGGACACAAAACATAAAAACAGTATAGTGTGTGGATGAAACACATAAAAATATATTAATGAGCATATTCCCTTAAGGCCCACACTGAAAAATAAACCTTTATGTAAATGAATCATTTTTATGTATATATTTTAAATGTATTTTTAAATGTGTTTTTTATATGTGTTTCATACGCACACTATACTGTTTTTATGTTTTTCTGTATATTATATTTTAAGTAAAATATGTCTTTAAAATTTTTAATTGAAGCAATTGAATGATTAGTATAAATAGAGATGCAAGTATTTTATGTTAGTACACCTGAAGAAGCCTATTTGGTGAAAGCACTTGTGTCCTGTGTTTTATAATAAACGTTTGTACAGCCTGGAGCCTTACCTCTGTTCTTTTGCTGGTTCTACAAATCTTATCTTCGTTTTGAGGAACCTGGTCATTGTTGGATTATTTTTGTTCATTATGTTATCTATATTATTTCTGTAAACCTTATGTGATCTGAGTTGTTTCTGCCATTCAGGTCAGGGTCATGGCTTAGAACAGACTTTTAATTAGTTCACTTAACCAGTTAATAAACAAGAAAGCAAACAAATACACAATTAATCAATCAATCAATCAATCAATCAATTAATTAATTAATTAATTAATTAATTAATTAATTAATTAAAGCTATTTAGCTTTACTAAATAAGAAACTTGTGTTCTTTCCTGGGATTATCAGTTATAAACTGGCAGAGTCTTCTGAATGTGATCTGACATCTCTTAGTAATAATGTTTCTGTCAGATGTAAACTGTGGTAGTCAATACCCTTTTCCCTAGAATACATATTCTTTTTTAATGTAAAAATATATGTGCTCTGTGTCCAGTACCCAATAAAAACGGTGCCCTTACAATAGTATTATTAACATATGTAATAAATGTAAGCAAAGGATCAAGCCGCAGACATAAGTATGCCAAAAACTTAACAGTTATTACCGTCCACTAAACAAGGCATTATGTTCCAGTTATGAGATGTTGATTCAACTGTGAAGCAGTGTATGGGTTCAAGATATTTATTGTACATAAACATGTCAGGAACTGTAATTAGAACTTGTATTTAAGCTAACTGATTCACTCATTACTTTAGATGCACTCGCATGTGCATCTCCATTCATGCCTGCATTCACTCTGGCTGACTGTACAAAATGATGCTGTTCTTGTACGTGCTCAGTACTTATGCAATTGCTATTTAGCTACAGTGGCTGAATAGGAACAATTCACGCAGTGATCTACATCCTCCCTCTTTGATTTGTTCGGCATGCAATAGGAGAACAATACAATCTACATGCTAGATAACATTTCAATATTAATAACAAATCAGAACTGAAGTCCAAGTCACTGTGTATATTGGATTGGGTCTACCTTATCTGGTTGCATAAAATCTTTGACTGGGCTTAGAAACAGGGACAGTTTCTGGGGAATTCTTCTCATTCGGAACTTCGGGGATTGCATCAGGATTATTTGAGGCAAGCCCACTGTCTTCTGAAATCTGAACAATGTAGGGTCACTCTGAGAAACAGAGTCTTTGGCTCAGGCAATCTGCTGAGTCTCTGGTTCGAAGACTGGAAGTATATATCTTCAGTTCCTTCTGAAATAAATTCCTTCCAATTGTACCCTAAAAGATCTTGGTTCTTCACAAATATTTTTGATAATTCCCACTCGGTCATATCATTTAGATGTTTGCATCCTTACAATCTCTCCTTCTCTCAACGGTCTAAGAGGTTTTCCTAATTTTATCATAATACCACTTTTGTGACTGGCGTTTCTTCAAACGTTGAGTCCTGACCACTCTGTTGTTTTTAGTATCTGGAATCAATATTTGTTTACTGATCAACAAGGTTGTTCTTGTCTGTCTAGACATTAATCTGTGAGCAGGTAAACAAAGCAAGTTATCTCTGGGGATGTTTTTGAGATTGAGTAGGTTAAGAAAAACATTGGTACCATCTCTCTTGGATTTTTCTAAGAAACATTTTGCAGTTTGAACTGCACGGTCAGCTAATCCATTGGACTGTGGATACTCAGGACTACTGGCAACACGGACAAAGTCCCAAGACTAAGGAAATTTCATGAACTGCTGACTTGCAAACTGTGTACCATTGTCAGATACAATTCTGTGCAGACTACCATGTTCAGAAAAATGTCTCTTCAGTTTTTTGATGACAGTGCTAGACATTAAGTTAGGAAGAAGGTCAATTTCAAACCAATTTGAGTGAGTCTATTAACACTAAGTAATGCTGACCACTCCATTCAAAAATATCAGCAGCAACCATCGACCATGGTAATTCAGGAATCTGGTTTAGCTGAAATGGTTCTTTTTGTTGGTGTGGTTTAATACTATTGCAAATAGAACATGCTAGAGTTTCTTTCACTATACCTTTTGACATAGGAGGCCAAGATACTATGCCTCTTGCTCTTCTTTTGGTTGAATCAGTACCCGGGTGACCAAGTTGCAAAATCTGGATATATTCCTGTTGTAAGGCTGTAGGAATAACCACTTTAGGACGCTTCATGAGGATTCCATCTTCCATCATGAGCTCGTCTCTTAGGAAAATAGTTCTGTATGTCAAGTGATAGACTGGTTTGTTGCACTGGTCATCCTTGACTGATAACATTTTTTAGCTTTTGGAAAACAGGGTTTAAAGCTGTGTGATTCTGAGTTTATCAAGATGTGATGAGGAAAACGTTTTGACTTGCATGACTTCAAAGTCTGCTTTCTCATTATTCTGTTCTGTTGTTTGTCTAGGCACCCTTGACAAAGCATCTACAAGGTAGAGAGTTTTGCCTTTCATATAAACAATATTGAAATTGTACTTTTTCAAGTTTAACATCATGTGTTGCAGACATGATGGGGTTGAATGTATTGGCTTTTTACGAATTGTCACTAGAGGTTGGTGATCAGTCTCTGAACAAGTTTGCCATAAATATAATCATGGAACTGCGAACATGTGAACACTACTACCAAAAGTTCTTTTTCAATTTGTGCATACTGAAATTCAGTCTGAGTTAAAGTTCTGGATGCATAGGCTACTGGTATGCCTTCTTGAAGACCATACTTAGAAGCATCACTTGAAAGAGTTACTTGTTTGTGAACATCATAATATCTCAATGTGGGTGGACTGGCAATTTTCTGTTTCAGAACGTCAAATACTCTTTGGTGTTGTTCTAACCAGGACTAATTTACATGTTTGCGTGTCAGCTCTCATAATGGTACTGAAGGCTCACTCTGGTCTGGGATGAACTTTGCTAAATAGTTGACCATACCAAGAAAACAATGTAAAGATATGACACTGTCTGGAACTGGCATCTCAAGAATTGCTGCTTGCTTAGATGGATCTGGTTGTAAGCCAGAACTAGTACACAAATGACCCACATAAGTAACTTCTCTCAGCCTGGATTTACATTTCTGAGGATTAATTTAAAGATTTACTTCATGTGCATGGTCTAGAACTTTTCTGAGGTTTCTATCATGTTCATCTTTCTCATTACCTCCAACAATAACGTTCTCTACTATAATAGCACATGGATAACCCGAAAAAACGTGCCCCATCGCACATTGAAAGACTTCACTGGCAGAATTGATTCCAAATGGCATTCTCAAAAACTTGTTTCTACCAAATGGTGCACTGAATGTAATTAACAATGAAGATTTGCGATCCCGCAAAATTTGCCAAAAATAATTTTTGCATCTATGACTGAGAAAACAGTGATATTTGGCATGAGAGCGGCTACCTCTTCTACACCTCTTCTACTGTATGCACTGGATGATGAGGATGCTTAAGTGCTTTGTTTAAGTCTCTTAGATCAATACCTATTCGAATATCATCAGAACTTTTCTTATGAGCTACGACCATGGAGGATACCCATTCATTCAGTTCTTCTACTGGAGTAAGGACACCTAAACTGCAATTAGAACTTGTATTTACGCTAACTGATTCACTCATTACTTCAGACATACTCACATGTGCATCTCCATTCATGCCTGCATTCACTCTGGCTGACTGTACAAAATGGCACTGTTCTCGCACGTGCTCAGTACTTATATGCCCATGCTATCTAGCTACAGTGGCTGAATTGGAGCAATACATCAAATGGTCTACATTAACAAAATAAGAAAGCAAACAAACAATTAATTAATTAATTAATTAATTAATTAATTAATTAATTAATTAATTAATTAAGTAATGCTATTTGGCTTTAGTAAAATAAGAAGCTTGTGTTCTTTCCTAGGACAGTTAGTTATAAACTGATAAAGTTTGCTGAATGTGATCTGACATCTCTTGGTATTAATGTTTCTGTCGCATGCAAAGCTGGAAGTTTCTATTCCATTGTGGTAATGAAGACTCTTTTCACTAGAATGAATATTGTTTTTTAATGCAAAAATATATGTGCTCTGTGCCCAGTACCCAATAAAAACTGTGCCTTTACAATAATATTGTTAACATACGTAATAAATGGAAGCAAAGGATCAAGCCGCAGACCTAAGTATCCCAAAAACATAACAGCTATTGCAATCCACTAAACAAGGTATTACATTCTAGTTATGAGGTGCTGATTCAACTTTTTGCATGTTTGCCAAACAGCATTGCTATTGCTATAGTAAAATTGGTGCTGTGGCCCAAGTGGGTGAGCTGGTTGAAAATCCATGCAAAACTGGATTTGAAGCTCTTGTTTGGGTATATCTGGAGCAAACCAAAGAGCCAAATCATCTACACAGGTTCATAGGTTCATACTAGCCTATCTCTAGGGCATTTATAAGCCTAGCCAGAGTATGTTTGGCTTTCGCCACCCATTTTAAATTAATTTTGCTATGCCCTTTTTCGAGATTAGTATACTGTGCCTCTGTCTAACAGTGACACAGAAGTGATACCCGGGGTAAACCTACGATCTCCCATCTACTCATCAAGATTCCGCTTGAAGAGAGTCAATGAGGGACTCTGCCTAACCTGGACTGGGATTTTATTCCAGAGTGAAGGGAACCTCTGGGTTATGATTCTGTCCCTCCAGCATGTCCTATTTATTTCAGTGATGAGGTTCAAGTCTCTTGAGCATGTAGCTCAATGGGATTTGGATTTTTTGAGGTGCAGCATGTCCCTTAATTCCGGGTTGGACATGGCTTTATATGTCAGGCACAGGTCACCTCTGAGCAGGTGGTATGCCACTGAGTAGAGCTGGAGTTTCTTTAACAAGGCAGCATATGGCATCTGTTTGAGCCCTTTGATCCTCTTGGTGAGGTACTTTTGGGGTCTTTCCAGTTGCTGCAGGTGTTTGGTAAGGTACATTCAAAAAGGGACATTGTACTCAATTATGGGCCTGATGAGGGATGAGTAAAGAGGCACGATGACCTCCTCTAATCTAGATGTGAATCCCTTCATGATTAGGTGGGCTATATAAAATGTTTTTCTAACCACTTTGGCCACGTGGTTGTCAAATGAGAGATTGCTATCAACTTGGGTCCCCAGGTCCCTAATTACTTCTTCTGTACTTAATGGATTACCACCTATGTGGTAATTTGTGGGCACTTTGTTTTTGCCAAAGGGGATGACTATACACTTTTTGGAGTTTAGCTTGAGGCCATGGCTCTGGCACCAGTTGTCTGTTTCTATGAGGCCCTTTTGGAGGATGCTTGTGTCGGCTGGAGAGTCGATTATGGCGCCCACTTTGCAGTCATCTGCGAACTTGGTCAGCCACAGTCCTTCTGTGTTGGCCTGTACCTCCGAGAAATATATACTGAACAAGAGAGGTCCCAGGACTGAGCCTTGTGGGATGCCACTTGTAACTGGTTTGGAGTCTGACATGGCTCCAGCAATTCTAACCATGTGGGTTCTGTCCTTGAGCCAGTTTGCAACCCATCTAGTGACATAGGGATTTATATTTAAGCTGGTGAGCTTATCTATAATGCCTGAGTGGGGTATTTTATCGAAGGCTTTTGCGAGGTCCAGGTAGGCTGTGTGGACCACCTTCCCTTCGTCAATGGCCTTGGTGACTGTTTCAAAGAAGTCGATTAGGTTTAAGAGGCAGGATCTGTCCTTAACAAAGCTGAACTGGTAGGATCCAGTGTCTGTAGGTCCCCAATATCTCTATTTATGAGGTCCATGATGATCCTTTCCATAGCTTTGCAGACCAAGCTAGTCAGGCTTATGGGGCGATAGTTTCCAGGGTCCGTTGAGGCACCACCTTTGTGGAGAGGGACCACTGTTGCTGTATGCCACTCTTTGGGTACATATCCTGTAGTAAGGCTGAGATTGAACAGTAGTTTTATGTTTGGGTTTAGCTCTTCTTGGAGTTCATGTAGGACACAGCCCGGGACACCGTCTGGTCCCATTGATGCTGTGTCTTTTGCTTTGGAGAGGGCGGCTCTTACCTGAGCATCTGAGATGTCAGGGGGGCAGCACTCTGCTGGGATAGATATTTGCCCTTTTGGTGGGGACGGGGGGGGGGGAGAAGTTTGCGCTGAGCCTGTCGGCTAGGATATTGGCAATGTCTGTGGGTTCGGTGTATTTTTTGTCATTTTGGACTAATTCTGAGCATATCTGGGAATTCCCACCCAGGTTCCTAACATAACTAAAGAAAGCCTTGTGATTATCCTTAGTGTCCTGTGCAATTTTTCTCTCGAAGCTGGCCTTAGACGATTTTATGAGTGCCCTTAGTTTTTTGCTAATAGTGATCAGAGATGCCTTCCCTTTTTGGGATTTTGCTCTATCATGTAGTAGCTTCCTCCTTCTATTGTATAGTTTGTTTATGGCTGGGGTCCACCAGGCAGGACGTCTGCCTTTGGAGGATTGGGTCTTGGTTTTATTTGGGATTGCATGATCCATGCATTCCTGAAGGTGTTCATAGAATGCATTTATAAAGGATTCTGCGGTCTGGGCCATATTTTCCACAGGCTCTGGAGCTTTGAAGGATTCCACCTCGGTTTTGAGGAGTGTGAAATTTGCTTTAGAGAAGTTTTTCACTGTGGTTTTCTGGGCAGGGGGTGGGGTCGGGATGTGAATATTCAGTGAGATCAGTTTATGGTCTGATCTTACCAGTGAGGGATACACTTCTGGTCTGGAGCATACAGTCCCCATGTTGGTGATGATCAGGTCCAGTATGTTTTCCCCTGTTGTGGGAGTGGTAGCAAGTTGTTCCATAGCATTTGAGTTTAGGAATTCTAGGAACCTTTGGGCTAGGGTGTTGGAGCTAGAGTAATGCTCTCAGTCTATGTTTGGGTAGTTGAAGTCGCCTAATATAATGGCGTTTGAAGAGACCTTCATATTTTCCAGTGTTCTCAGGAAGGCCGAGTGGGGTTCCTGGGTTTGAGAGGGTGGTCTGTAGCAGGCTATAAACTGGAAGGCAGTTTTACCCACTGTTAGTTGCACATGGATAGTCTCTGATGCTTCGTGCTTTGCCACCAACCTGGAGGTGTGGGTATCTTTGATGAATATCGATACTCCCCCTCCTTTTGTGGTTCGGTCCAAGTTTTGGGGCCAAAAAGCATGGTATGAGGTATAACCTGGTAGTGCTGGGGTGCTCTCAGGAGCCCTGAACCAGGTTTCTGTTACTGCACAGATATCGATGTTCTCCATGCTAAGTAAGTGAAGTTATTGTTTTGTTTGGCAGAGATTATTCCAGTTGACAAAGGATGCCAAAAGCAGTGGTCCTAAAACAGAACCTTGCACAATACCTCACTTGGAGGTGAGTGGGTTGGACAGTTCCTGCCTAGCTTGCATGCTGTGAGATACATGATCTAAATAGCTACTAATGTGTACAAGTAGAATCCATATATTGTGACCTCAGAAAGAAATATTGCATGAGAAGAATTACTGAATGTCTTGATGACATTGATAAACATCATGCCAGTAAGGTTTCCAGTACAAATGGCCACATTGTAAATGCTCTTAGTGAGGAATAGTCATTTAGTTGCCACACTTACTCATTTCTGAACCTATGTTTATTAAAGATTATGCAATGACTGTTCATTGCTATTCAAAAATGAGAATGCTGATTGGACAGCGCAACCAGTGTGCCCATTGTAAATCAAACATATACCAACAGAAAAATGTTTTAGCCACCGAAGAACCATTGATCATCCAGACGTTCTATTGGCATATGCTGGGGTACAGCAAAATATGAACAAAAACATACTTGATTTTCCTTGCATTTCTCCACTGTCTCTCATAAAATCCTGACTTTTTAAACATAAAAAAAACAGTAACAGAGATACTCTTTTCTTCATTGCTTCTCCTGCACTGTAGTGTTGCACGGGCGGCACAGTGGTGCAGCGGTTAACGTTGTCACCTCACAGCAAGAGGTTCTCCGGTTCGATTCTTAGCTGGGGTGCCTTCTGTGTGGAGTTTGCATGTTCTCTCTGTGTTCGCGTGGGTTTCCTCTGGGTACTCCGGTTTCCTTCCACATTCCAAAGACATGCATCTGTAGCATTTCTCCCTGGGCCTCTGCTGAAAACAGGCTCTGTGGAACCTAGTCGGACATTCCCGGTCAACAAATGTTAAATAAAATAAATAAATAAATAATATAAAACTGTGCAAGTGTGGGACCACATGTCCCATACACATCAGCAGTACAGAAGACAATAACGAAGAAGACCGAACTATCGTTACACAAAGACATTATCTAAGAAAGGTAAGTAATTTCTTTCTTAGATAATGTCATTGTATAAAAGTAATAATCTACACCTGTTTGTGTGTATATAAGGATTTACCCACTGTTGGCTTTGTTTAATCACTTAGGCTTCGCCCTCAAGGGTAAATCTTGATATGCCCATGCACAGTGGTGGATTATTAATTGAGTAGGACATAGCTTTCAAGATATGTTTAAACTATTGCTTTACAACATTCATCAGTACCTTGGGTAACAGAGACAATAAATCAAGTAGCCAAACGGATGCCGGAAGAGAAACTTGGTCATACTTAGTTACTGGAATAACTGCTAGAGACAAAGAAAAGTTTATGTGATTAAAGACAGGTTAATTGTTACTTATTAATTATGGAACATATAGAAAGATATTACAAGCCCTTAAGAAACTGCGATTGCACCCATCTAACCCAAGGATACTATGGTTGAAAATATATTTGAGGACCCTATTTTTATTAGAAAAACAACAAGATGAAATTCAAATGTTTTAAAGAAGCCAAACAGATCAGTGGATATACAGTCTGGTTGTCATCCAGCAAAATATGAGGGCTATCTGTGCATTTACAGAAAGTATAAGCTAGGATTTCCACAGTCTCATTTAGGGGAATGAAATAAATTGATTATTGATTGATAAGCAGATGATAGTGCTTTTCTTTTATCTTATAGGATCATAGGAAGTTACTAAGCTATTGGCCCCGAGGCCCTTATAAGCCTAGCCAAGAGTTTAGCCCATGTTTAGACAAGTCAGCACCCAAAGCCCTTGTCCAGCGGGGACACAGGTGGAATACCAGGTGTGTATTTTCTGTTTCCCATCCAGTTATCCAGGTTGCATTTAAAAAGGGATAATGAGGTACTCTGCTTGACATGGAGAGGGAGTGTATTCCACAGATGGGGGAGTGTCTGGGACACAAATCTGTTCCGCCAACAAGTCCTATTGATGTCACAGACCAGGTTGAGGTCACATGTGCAGGTTACGTGAGTGGAGTTTGACTTGCGGATATACAGCAGTCCCATCAAGATGGAGTTTGAGATTGTTCTTTTCTTGCTATGAAGTTTTGGGGTTACTAATTTGGAGGACATTTTTATACTTGTTGCTGATCAGGCAATAAGTATACTAGTTTCCTTGATTATTACCCAATAAGAAGACTAGTTTCCTTGATTAATACCCAATAAGAATGCTAGTTTCCTTGAATTTTACACAATAATAATTGTAGTTTCCTTGATTGTCACCCATTAAGAAGACAGGTTTCCTTGACTATTACCCCATGGATGATCAACCTAAGCCTATGTTCTTGCTTGAAAGGATTTCATAGGCCCGTTTAAACTTTTCTTGCTTTTCATTTTCAAGGTAGATAGAACAAAAACAGCTAGTATACAAACAAAGACTACTTAAGTATCTGGTGGTGAGCAATATAAATTCTTCCACCAAAGACTATTCACCATTGTAGTGAGCTAAGAAGGTGTGGATTGCAGGTGAATATAAAAGCAGGTACTAGGACTTTTAATAGTTAGGGGATTCTATAAGCCGGAGCTCTCCATGACTGGAGTGCCTTGAATCAGGCAGAAGTTAGAAAACAAGATGAGTTATTTGCAGGATAATATTAATTTTTAGATGTGAGAAATGGCAAAATACCCTGTGTAATGATGAATTTTGAAAAAGCCACTATACTGAATATTGGTTCTCTATGACTGTCTCAACAAAGGAATGTTTCCTACAAAGAATATGTTAAGAGAGCAACATCCCAGACTACTGGCATGTCACACAATATAGTCAGTAGGTGTCTGGTGGGCCAAATAGCAAGTGTAGTTTAGGCAGATAGGTGTATGTGTAAGGATGTATGTTGTATTTGAACTTATTTATTTATTTATATATACATAGAATGAATATGTGGGTGGGCTGGTGGTCCAATGGACAATTTTCATTCATGACCTAGGCCAGAGGCAGTACAAATTTACACACATGGAACAGTACATAACATTGCAGTTATAGTGACTTATCAAATGGCTAAAACAAAATAATGACCAACAAACATAGTCACAATTGCATGTTAAGATACAGAAAGGAATGTCATACAAAGCACAGTGTATGGCTGAAACAAAATGACAACAAAAATAGTCACAATGACACTTAGATATAGAAAGGAATCCCATACAAATCGCAGTGTAACATTTCATAGAAAGATTATATATGAAAGAGTACTAACCTTGTAACACTATCAAAGGTATTGCGATATGCACAAAGCAACATCATACAATGTATGTCACAATGATATGAAAAGAGTATAACAAACTATAATAGCAAGTTAGATATTTCAAGCTGTGCATATAGTTCTGCCAAAGAGTTTACAGACTTGTAGCATAACAGCAAATGGAAAGAAAAGGATATAATAGTATGGGGATAAATTGGTTGCATTTGTAGATTGCATATAATTTCAGAGAAACAAGATCTTGGTTTACAAATACATATTTAAAGTGATAGTTTCTCGATTATGTAAAAAGGAATAAAATGTGCAGCTTCTTCAATGACATAGATTATAAAGTTAAGAACATTTGCCACCATGGAAGTCTGTGAAGCAAAAGTGATCAAAGTTATCCATTACAGCAGAGACTGTGCTACTTCCATTGTAACTAATCTATTCCGTGTTGATTTACAACATTCTAAAGTGATATAATGTTCCCATAACTTCGCACTAGTCAGAATAATTCACATACCATCCTGACTTTAATGTGCTGTAGCTCTATTTCACTTCATTGTAATATATATGCAGTTTTTCCTGGTTTCACTGATTTACACGATTGCTTTGACAACTTTGCCTTCTGCTTTCTCAAACTGTCAAGGACCTGCTCGTAAAAAGTGTAGTTAAATCATTTTAATTACAGCAATAGCTATTATAATAAACATCTCAAAAATAAGTATTTTACCACCCATTTTAATGTCAATTTCGAGATCATGTGTAACTTGCTATTTGTTTTCTAAAACTCAAGGCCCCCTCAAAATACAACAATCAAGGAAACATTTGACAATAATATGCAATCATACTTCCAGACTCATATCTCATTCTAAGTTCTCTGCAATGGCTTCATAATTGTGTATTTCTAAATCAGAGGTTGCCCTACCCTCACGCTGTCAATCTTTAGAGGTAAAAGACAACTTAGCAGCATTTAAACCAATTTCCTGAGATGTAGGAGTATCCTAGTTTTGGAAATTTCTTATGAGGCAGAGAACAGACATTCTATTTGTAAGTGGGGTAGAGCAGTAATCCACATACACCTTTTTCAGACTCAATCCAGGTGCTGTCAGGTTAAGTGACTTGTACAGAGTCACATAGGCAAATGAAGGCTGAGACAATCCAACCCTCATGTGACAGGGTAATTTCTGCTGGATATGATACTCTGAAACATTATTACATGATGTTATTGTTACTTTATCACATAACAAAAACTGCTGTTACAGCAGGATGGGTGGGGCAAATACTTGCACTTGGGAACTGCATTTACACCAATTAATATATAAGACTTACTGGAGGGATTGGTTCCTAAATCAATGTATTCTCTGGCTATGGAATAAGTTACTACTACAGACCAAGAAAAGTTTGTCTGCCTATAAGGTTAGGTCTGATGACTGGATGGGTAGACAAACTTACACCATGGTGATCATGTACGGCCTGCTTGATTTGGGAGGTGGGCGTTATTAAAGACTCATAAGGGAGGCAAGATTTAAGTGTGTCTTCATAAAAGTGTATATAGATATGCCTTTTATGGCCCCTGTGATTGTTTGACTAGTGTTATTCCAATGTTCCTGTGTAATATTATTTTGATACAAAGAATATACAAAGACTAGACGCACAAACAACAAAAAGCCAGGAATGCAGATTTCAGCATCATTCATACTACACAAATTATTTGCTTTGGCAGAAAAAGTTGAAGGTAGTTAATGAAAACAACAGAGTGGAAGCAATATAAGTGTGCAACACATCGGAGAGTGGTTCTAACAAGTTGTACTGTATAAAAAAATTACATTTTAACTAGCTAGGGCCTAACCTGGCAAGACAGAGAACCAGTCCTGGATAAGGCATGATTTTATTGCTGGAACCACACACAGGCACACATGCGCATGCGCACACACACACACACACACACACACACACACACACACACACACACACACACACACACACACACACACACACACACACACGCACACACACACACACACACACACACACACACACACACACACACACACACACACTCACACGCACACACACATACACGCACGCACATGCACGCACACTCACACGCACACACTCTCCGTACATTTATAGTTCTGAATAATGTAAAGGATCACCACTTCATCTGAAGACAAGATGTGCAAGCTCACTCTTCATAGAATGCACCCTAAGTGGAACCTAAACCAGAGAACCAAGACCTATGAGGGAGCAATGCTAACTGCTACATAATTACACTGACCACCAACACATCTTTTAAGATTTTCCCTGTTTTGCTAGTGGTGCCTCATGAGCAATTTCTATATGCCCTTTTAGTACTTTTTAGAACTTTCAGTCTTTTCCATTTTAATAAGTAGTTACAATACAGGCAAAACTCCTTATGGACACAAGGAAGATATGCAGTCTCCAAATAGATGACTCTCCAGCTAGGACTTGAACCAGAAAACCAAGAGCTATGGGACAGCAGTGTCATACTTGTTTGAGAATCATTTTTCTGTCAAGCCATTGCTTTTGTTCTTGTTACTCTTAAATAGCCTCATGAGCTATTACTGCATACATTTTCCATAGTAGTTTTGAGATTATCAGTCTTTTAATATGTTGTTACAACTAGCTAAAAAATCATCTTTTAATTTGTCTTGTCTTTTTATAGTCTCATCATCTGAATTATCTTATCCTCATGTCATAAACTATTCATGCAGAATTATTTTACTTGCTGAAAAATTGTTTGCTTTGCTGTCTCCATTTCTATCTTTTTCAGTGTCAGGTCTTTTGGAACAGCATTCTTAGCTTGGAGAACAAACATTATGAGGTACAACACTCATTTTGGCTCTTAGAACTAGTCACAATAGAGGGAGAATTATTCCAGACAGAGGAATGGTTAGGGAGGCACAGAATTTTACACAAAATAGGTAATTTGCCCAGAGCTAGTATACAATACATTTATGGAATATGTGGTAAGTGGAACTGAAGACTTCTCACTGGGGAGTAGTGTGGGTCGGCAGTGAAGAGTGTGATCTCACTTGGTTTGTACTGCAAACAAGACTGAAGTTCAGAGGAGGAGGCCATTGTTGGACATGGAAACGGAGAGGGACTTGAAATGAAAAACAGGAAGAAGAAGAATAAGTGGAAATACTAAACACCACATGATGAGTCTAGTAGAAACAGCAAGTCAGTGAGGCCCACTCTGGTACTGCAAGGAAAACTCTAAGGCCTGACAGGGCAGGACAGGAGATATTCTGTGATGTGGTTGATAGAGCACTGTGTGGAGGAAGGAAAAAAACAAACAGAAGAAAACAAACAAAAAAAAAAAAACAGCATTCTTTAAATTGTCCCAAATGTATCAAATCTGCATATTTTTCTAGTACAGTTTTCAGAATAATTTTAATATGGGTATCATACAGTTTATGTATAATAAAAATGTAATATAGAATAGCCAATAAAATGACCCAAGTAAAATCGTGTATTCATATAGTTATTACTTTTCCTAAATGCTTGTCCTGGTAAGGCCTATGGTGGTAGCAAACTGAGCATGCACAACGTAATTTCCTTGTCTCAGCTACAATCACCCACATTCAAAATGTTATACTGGCATTCCCAGGCAAACAGAGATGCATTGTTATGGTATTTGCTTTTCAAGTATTTTGTGGTTCTTAGTCTGTGCCAATGTCATACATGATAATTTAATAAAGACATTTAAAAAAAACATTATTTCACACAAGTGTCAATAGTCTTGCAAATAAACTGTTTAGACTGAGCACACAAGTGGGTAAGTTGCTTTCATCCACAGATAACCCCACCCAGCAGCTGTAGCCACTTTGCAACATACACCTCATCTGAGTGTGATGGGAAAATAACTCAACCTCTTAGCACAATAAGCTTTTCTGTATTATTGTAGATGTTCTGAACCCACAGTAGTGTTTTGCTAACTTATTTCACACAAGTACTTATCACACCTCTAATCTTAGACTGTTTAAGCTGAGCAAACAAGAGGGAAAGTGGCTTTCATCCACAACGAATACCTACCCCTCTCAGAAGTTAGAGTAACTTCACTTTGTACACCACATCTGACTGCAATTAAAAAACAATAACTTTTCAACTTCTCAATGCAAATTAATGAGGGGCAAATGCATAAAGTAACACACTTTTTTAAAAGAATTATTCTTGTATACTTAGAAAGTTGCTATCATAACTGAACAAGCTGCCAAACAGAATATATACCATCAGCATTTTTCTTCTTCATGGAATTTTACATGCACACTTCCCCTAATTCCTTTTGAGTTGCTTAGTAATTCTTAATCTTAGTGTAAAGTCTACACTTACCAGTGTTTTAAGCCTTCACAAAAACAGATTTATTTGCACAGGTGGCCTCCTCTCTGTTTACCTTCAATACACTCTGACTCACTCTACTCCCCTTCCCTACCCTCAATTCCCACCCAGCAACTCAAACATCACTCTTCCTCTCCTTCTAAACAATACCGCTAACATTCTATTATTAAATGCAAACATAAGAAGTCTTACAAATAAAAATCATGACCTAAATGTGTGTATTGCACAATATATCCCTGATATACTCATTTCCACCGAAATATGGTTAAAAAGGAAGTAACAAACCAATAGTATTAACTCTTGACTATAATATTCTCAGACTTGATTGACAAAAAAAGAGAGTGAAGGGAAAGTTGCTATTCTATTTTAGAACTCACTAGACATAAAAAAACTATTCTTACATTCTCTACTTCCATAATGCAGAAATTCTAATATCTTTACTTAAAATAAACAACAAAAAACATATGCATTGCTGCACTGTATATTCTACCAGGTAACAATGCAACAGTAGAAGATATACTCAGATGGTTTAATCATAACATCCCTTGTAAAAGTATTATATTATGAGACAATCACATTGGAAATCCTGCAACTCTATCTCAGATCTCACCCAATTAACCTCTACTAAGTCTCACAAATCATATATCCATCCACTAGAATAGACAAAAGGGGTAGCCATTCAGTTTCTGACTGGATATTCACCAACAATCCTAATAAGATCCACTTATCTGGTTGCTTACCAGACATAATAAGTGATCACTTGCCACATTTGTCCTTAATTGTCAAAAAATTGCCTACAAATAGAGTGCACAACCTATCTTCCTTCAATAAAGACATTTTTTATTGAGACATTGCAAAAATGTAACTGGACACCTCTGAAAACCCTTCCACTTAATGATGCAGTCTCATATTTCAGCTTTATGTTTCATAACATATTAAATCAGTAAACGCCAGTGAGGTCAAAAAGAGTAAAATCTAACAATATTCCATGGCTTACTAGAGATACTAAGCAACTTATGCTACAAAGAGATAGGGCTTAGAAAACCTGGCTACACATTAAAACACAAACAACTCTAAAAAAATTTGACAATTAAAAAACACAACAAAACAACAAAGCTATTTCTTGTACTTACAGCAAAGGCATCATAAGAATCCCAAACATGTGTGGAAACCTATTAATAAGCTATTTAAACCAAATCAGTCCATCACACCAACCTCCCAAAATAATAATAGCTCTGATTCTAGAGCCAACCAGTTCAATTCTCATTTCATTCAAATTTTTCTCTGGCTACTTGAAAGCAATCCTTCTAGCCTTACTCTTCCTTCAGTTCCTGATACATAAAACACCCTATTCTCATTCCAACCAGCACCTACAAAACTGAAAACCTACAACTTTAGCCTCTGATGACCTATCTTCAGAATACCTTGTTATGGCATTAAATGCACTAGCATATCCAATTTCCATTCTCATCAATCACTCCTTAAATGAAAGTATAATCCTTAATATCTGGAAAATATACTACATTATTCCATTACATAAAGGTGGTACTGTCACAGATTTTTCTAACAATAGACCAATCGTAGTTCTTTCTCCATTGACCAAGATCCTTGTAAAATGCATACACACCCAGATTATGAATGGCCAGACCTCTAACAATTTTATCACAAAGACACAATATGGCTTCTGACCTAAACATAGTATTGCAACAACTCTTCTAAGCTTTGCTAAAAATGTCAGCATGGAAAGTAATAAAGGCCAACTTGTATCATCCATATTCCTAGACTTATCCAAAGCTTTCTATGCTGTTCCACATCAACAACTACTAACTGAACTCTCAAAAATTCACCTCTCTCAAACTGTTATAGTTTGATTTTATAACTAACAGACAACAAGCAGTTATGTGGCAACAATCCTATTCATCCTTCTTGTTCAGTAGCTATACGTGTACCACAGAGTTCTATATGTGGTCCTTTACTATTTAAATATGCAGACCAACTCTTCCACAAGGCTTCCAAAAATGTCTCAGTTATTCAATATGCAGATGATTCATATCTTATCTATTCAGCCCCTACTCCATTTTCACTACAAAAAAAAAAATACACAGTAATCTTTTTCTTCTGTTGTAATATGGCTATCCAAGTCACAGCTCTTTCAAAACCCTAACAAAACTCACGTACCTCACCCCCTAAAAAAATATCTCTGAGATTAAACAATCCTTCACATTCACCTCTAGTAATAACACATCACTAGACGTAGGATCCCAGACCAAACCAAACCAAACTATTAGGTGTTACTTTGGACTTTATATAGAACAAAATACTGCCTTACAAATAACACAAGGTAAAAAAGCTTAGAACCTGTGTACCTTCCGCCATCCCAACTGTATGCTTCCCTCATACTTACAAACCCTAAATCTAACCTATTATCTAAACCAACTTTATGTATAACAAAACTGCAAAATTTTACAGTTAATGTTCCATTCTATTCCCACCATTGTAATGGCTAGAATTAACAAAACACCTAACATACTCCCAATTAATCAGAGGTCATATCCTAATATACCAACCCGAAAACTATCTAGCACTCCAAAGTCATTTTTTTTCTTAATAAATAAATAAATAAATAAAAGCAATAGAGATTTTCCTTTCTCCACTGCTTCTTTACACAGCACTGATGCACTGCATAAGCATAGGAATGGAAGTTCCATAAGCATATGCAGTATACCAGGAAATCCCCAGGATACTGGAGAAAATGTGGAAGGGCACCATGGAGGCATTATACAAAGACTTTTTAAAGAAAAGTACATTTTTTTCTTAAATAATGTCATTGTATAATAGCAATAACTTTTTTCCCTGGCCCTCACTGAAATGGGATACCTTAGTTATCTCAGTCAGAATATCCCAGTAAACAAATTTTAAATAAATAAATAAATAATATTTTTTTGCCTTATCGTACATTATCTGAATGCACAATAACAGATTTTTTCCCATCTTATTACACATCAATGGATAGTAGTCCTGTAATGCTAGACTGCTTAATCTGCACCAAGGACAACAGTTAAGTTAGTTTCTTCCACAATGAGCTCCCACCTCACCAAGCAGTTAAAGCCACTAAACTTTGTACACCTCATCAGCATTTATTTTATTATTTATTTTATTTTACATTTGTTTACTGGGAAAGTCAGACTGGACACAGGTCCATGTTCAACTGAGGCTTAGGGAGAAAAGCGCCAGATAAAATACATAAATCAATCGGGAAGAAATAAACAAAACTTAGACTATGGATATCAAGTTATAACATAATAAATGTTTCTGGGGTAACGCATATTAATCAAGAGAAAAGTTCAGAACATAATAGCATATAGTACATAGTAAAAACAATATACATTCCTGACAATGTTGTCGATAATACTACCGTAGAAATCACACTTAGAAGAGTCATCACTGATTACAGTATAATAAATGGGAAACTTAATATGCTACACTCATTGTGGTGGTGTGGGATGCTGAAGCTAGTCAAAATGTTAGTAGTAAAAGGATGAAACAGCATAACAGATGAGATGTTGTGGCTAGTCAAATTGTTACTAAGTAAAAAGCAGTGAAGCAGCATAATTGAGTACTGAGCACTATGAGATAAAACCTTCATGGCTTCACCCAACTAGTCCAGTCGCCAACCAGGATAAATAAAAACTCCAGTAAGCACACTACCCTGGATTGGATACTAGTCAGCAAGAGCCCCCAGTCATATATAACAGGCTGCTTATCAGATAGCCTCAGTGATCACTCCCCAACATTTCTACTCAAAAAATACCTGTACCAAGCTGAACCTGTCATCTACCATCAAATACGTAAAAAAACTAAACTTTAACCCACTCACATTCATCTCATCCATCAAAGAATGTAACTGGCATCCTCTAAAGTACCTCAGTCTTGATGACGCAGTTGAATTTTTTAACACTACCTTCTTGAGCATCTTTAATTACCATGCCCCCATAAGACTTTCCAGAACCAAAGCACAACCCTCCCCATGGCTACAGAAAACCACTAAGTCAGAAATGAAAAACAGGGATAAAGTCTGGGAGCACTGGCGCAAAACCAAAACCCCCTCAACTAGACAGAAATTCCTAGAACTACACAATAGAGTCAAAAAGCTAATAAAACAGGCCAGATTCCAATACTACCAGTCTGCCCTAGACTCCTCACGACACAGCCCCCAAACAATTCTGGTCCTCCATAAACTCCATCCTCCACCCAGTTAAAGTCAGTACCCCTCCTCTAACATCCCTCACTCCTCAGAAAATATTGCTACCTCATTCAACACACACTTCACACAAACCATACTATCACTAGCTAAACAACACAACCCCCCTCCAACCCACACCTTCAACTAGTAATCTCTCCACTGCCTTCTCTTTTTCTCCAGTACCTACCTCCAACATAAAAAAACTGTTAACTAAACTTAATCCCACCAAATTAGCAGCAGACAACCTCCCAAGTGAATACCTACAAATCGCAGCTGATGCTCTAGCCTATCCAGTATCCATCTTGATTAACCGATCTCTGTCAGAAAGTTACATTCCCACACTGTGGAAAGTATCACATATAATTCCCCTCCACAAAGGCGGACCCTACACAGAACTAACCAATTACTGCCCCATAACTATTCTCTCTCCACTCTCCAAAATACTAGAGAGATGCATACACTCTCAGGTCTCAGACTACCTCCCTACTAACAACCTCCTTTCCAATACTCAGCATGGTTTCCGACCAAACCATAGCACCACCACTGCCTTACTCTCCTTTACTAACACTATCCTTCAGCATAAAAACAATGGCTATCTCTCCTCTGCTACTTTCCTAGACCTATCTAAAGCATTTGACATGGTCCCACACAAACAACTTATCTCTTTTCTCAGTAACCTATTCTTCTCTTAATCAGTCACCAACTGGTTTCAGCGTTACCTGTCTGATCGCCAACAATCCATTGTATGGCAGAATGACATATCTCCCCAACTACCTGTCTCCATAGGGGTTCACCAAGGATCCATCCTTGGACCCCTACTCTTCTCTGTTTACACCAATAATCTAGCCTCTGCCACCAAACATGGCACACTCATACAATATGCAGATGACTCAACCATCATCTGCTCAGTCCAGTCCCTACCCAAACTGCAAAAAGTCACACAGGAAGCCTTTTCCTCTGTTGAAACTTGGTTATCCGATGCCCAATTAATACTCAACCCAAACAAAACTAAACTACTCATCTTCCAACCCACCAAACATACCCAAAGCAATTCTCACTTTAACATCACAGCAAAAGATAACACCACTATATACCCAACTGAACACACCAAATTGCTAGGAGTGGAAATAGACAATAAACTAAAATTTGACATTCACATATACATGACCATAAAAATGTCCACAAAAAACTAAGAGAGTTATACAGAAATAAGCAAAGCAGCAAAGATTTCAATAGCAAATTCCCACCTTATCTCCACCCTACTTTATGTCTCTCCAATATATACCAACTTAAGGCAATGCGATCTAAACAAACTAGAGACCTGCTACAACAAAATCACCAAATTTGCCACAGGGGCATCCTACCGTAGTCACCACTTACTCTCACTTGCTGAACTGGGCTGGTTTGAACTCCCTCACCTCCTTCAGTGGTATCAATTCTCACTCGCCCACAAACTAGTAAACCATCCACTAAATGTCCCATCCCTCCAGAATCTACTTCAACCCTATCGCACCACCAGACCACTAAGATCCAGCAACAAAAATCACTTGCAGATCACTAAAGCCAATAACTCTGCTGGTGAAGCACTATTCTATTGCACCATAGCCAAATTATGGAACTCCCTCCCACACCCAAAATTACTTCCATACCATCATGCACTCACTTCAAAACTTTACTAAAAGTGCACCTAAAAACATGCTGGCTATGTCCTTGCAACTCCCACTGTAATATCACCCATCCCATCCAACCACTACCTTTCTTTCCACTCCACTAACTACCTTGATTATAGCAAGTTCAGATGCTCATAAGCCTAGTACTTATTATACAGCAGGAGCTTCTTATTGTAACATTTGTTAATGTCTGTTATGTACTTCACAAATAAAGATTCTAGTTGTCTACTGATGTACTATGTTCTTCATCTGTAAATATGTTGTAAGTAATTGCTATGTTAAATTGTTAATCGCTATGTAATCCAATGTAACTACTGTCTGTTTATTTTAACTGTGGAGCTTTTCTCCCCGGGCCTCCTCTGAAAATGGACCTACGTCCAGTCGGACACTCCCGGTCAACAAATGTAAATAAATAAATAAATAAAAAACAGAATTAATTAGTGAACATAATGTTTAGAGCGACAAAATAAAATCATAATTTCTAGATCAATACAAGAATATAGATGGGTTCATTCTGGAGATAGAGAAGGATATTGTAAGGCATATTGGGTTAAGATGGAGAATAGATTGTTAGCTTTTTAAATTGTGTGGTGGAGCTAATGGAAGTCAGATGGCTAGGTAGGGTATTCCAAGCTTTAGCAATAGAGTAACTGAAGAGAGATTTCCCAGCATCATTATTATGTTTGATGACATCTAGGCAGTTTTGGGTACTAGATCTTAAGGTTCTTGTTGTAGAATATGGTAGAGTTAGATTCTGGAGTGCTGGAATGTTAGCTGGGTAGTACTATAATTTGCAAGTGACAATTGATTGAGTTTCAGTAGCTGAGGCAGCTGAAACCAGTTTAGTTGTTTGAGAGGTACACAGTGATGGGTCGTACATGGGGTCTCAGTAGCAAATCTAGCAATCTTATTATAACAAGATTTTAATTTGTTTAGGTCAGCTTTGTGAAGGTTAGTCAGTATTGGGGATGCATAGAAGAAGTTAGACAATAGATGTGTCCTGGCTGTAGGGGTTTTAGTGTGTTTAGCAAGAAATTGTTTGTTCCGATAGAGAAGTCCTAGTTATTTTGTGAACTTTCTTGATAGTTTGGGCTATATGAATGTTAAATCTTAGGTTGTTGTCTATTTCTACACCTACCAGTTTAGTGTGGGAGGTAGGGGTGATCATGGTTTTGGTACTGGACATGATGGTAAAGTTGTCACTTATCGGGGGGGTCATCAAGGGCTGAAAAGAAGAAGTTCTGTTTTATTAGGGTTTAGGATAAGCTGGGGCTTAGTGAACCAGTTCTCGGCACAGAAAGATATGAAACATTAATTCCTCAGTGCAACGGTCAAGGACAAAGTAAAAAAATAATGAATGATAAACAGTTCTTAATGATAAAAAGTTCTTAACAGTTCTTAATGCTTATAAAGTTCCTTTGCATTAACATGTATTTTCTGATGGATATGAAGCCTGGAACTCAGATGTCTACCCCTATTGAGAAACTGCAATGCAGTCTTTATAAAAAAAAAAACAGATGAAAAGTATGAGTTAAAGTTAAGGAACATTTTTCAAATTCAGTGACAGATGTAAGAAGTTTAAAATGTACCTCTTCTACTTACAGTTGCTAGTCTGAAGAATAACGCACCGCACTCTTCAAGAATAAATCAGCCATGGTGGTGCAGCGGTAGCGTTGTTGCCTCACAGCAAGAGGTTCTCCCGTTCGATTCTCGGCTGGTGCGCCTTCTGTGTGGAGTCTGCATGTCCTCCCCGCAGTCGAGTGGCATTCAAAAGACATGTGTAGAATGGGCATGCCTTTGCCAAAGGTTGGGTGTTGAGCTGGCACCTTGGCACCTGTAAAAAATCTACTGCCAATCATTAGCAGACCGGAGTTCCGCTGTGGCGACCCCTAACCGGGAAAAGCTGAAACAAGAAGAACTCTTCAAGAATGCATAAGTCAGTGAGCAATTACAGAAGAAGTTCAAAGAAAGGAAGTACATAATAATATTGAAAAACAATACATTTATTATCCTGCATACTAAGCGTTCTTCAAACTTGTTGAGTTTCTCTATGTTTTATTGTGACCCAATCAGCTGCTGGAAAGGGCAGGTGTAAGCAGGCAGCACTATTCATTACTTTCCTGGGACTGCTGATATGACAAGTATACATTCATGCAGTGCATTCTGGACATGGGGTACTGTGGAAACACATTATTGCTTCCAAACCAGCTTTCATTGAAGTGTGAAAACCCTGAGAACTGGGTATATTTTATATCTGGATAATATGGAGGAAAACAAACACTCTAAGTGGTTAGTCTTCGGCTCCCTGGACCTTTAGGCCCGAGGCAACTGTCTGAATCACCTGTAATTATAATCTACCATAGGATGAATTCATAGTTATAGTGCTGTGAAACATCACGCAATCTTCTCAGACAGGGCAAGTTGTGCTTCTCCTGGTTAATGTGACTCACAGATAAACACAAAAGACATGACTCTGTAATGTATTAAACTATGAACTACTAATCTATGTTGGAAAACTGCTCAGCTCATATATGTATATATATATATATATATATATATATATATATATATATATACACACACACCTATCCAATAAGCATTAGTAAAATGGCACTCCACCCTCTGTACCTCCCAGTCACCACCAGCGTACCATAAGGCTCCCTTCTTGGTCCCCTGCTCATTAACATTCTCACCAACACCCTCTACACGTCCATTCCAAACAACAAAGTACTCAGATGACTCCACATTCATTTGCATATCTGACAACATGGCACACCTCCAAAACATGGATAGTGGATGATTATCTTGAATTTGACCTGCATGTACAAAATTGCATAAGAAAAACTCATCAAAAACTAGGGATGCTTTATAGAGCAAAAAACTTTTTCACCAGCACAACTAAAACTATACTTACCACTACTTATCTCTTCCCCAAACTTCTTTATAGTGCTCCCATCTTTGCTAAACTTCAGGCATCACAAAAATCAAAACTTGAACAAAGATATAACAAAGTTGCCAAATTTGCAGTAAATATCCCTTTCAGAACCCACCACTGTATAGCACTAAAAAGCCTAAATTGGATAAAACTTCCCATCAACTAACACATACACAACTCCTTACCACCTATAAAATTATCCAGCATTCATCTGCCTGTCCAGCACTAAAGAACATTCTACTCAGCTGTGCTCCCAGGCAGTCATTATGATCCAGTGACCAAAAGCTCCTGTTTGTCCACAAACCTAACAAATTTGCTTGGCCTTTTCTGTACTAGAACCATGTTGCTACGGTCTGGAACTCCTTACCCGCGTCCATCAGGTCAAAACCCTCCCTCCCATCTTTCAAAACCATTCCAAATGACATCCTAGCCAAAAGCTATCTCTGTTCTTGCTCAGCACCAGGATAAATCATATCCCTAAATGCTAACTAATTAATTAAGAAATGTAAGTCATACCTTACACCTCCTTACTGTCCCTTCTTCTCTTACTTCTATCAATTTCTCTCCCCTGGCTTTCTCTGTAAATATACCATAAGCCTACTTTTCTCTCACTTTATATTACAATTTGTGTTTGTATAATTTCTCTATGAACTGGCTAAAATTTCTCTAAGTACTAAATCATTGGCATATAACTTGTATCTATTCTTAATAAATATTTTCATTTTATGTCAGTTTTGGTGTAATTATTTAAACTGCATTAGTTTTTTGTATTGTTTTTAATGACTAAAAATTATTATTCTTAAAATATTTTCTTATACTTTGGAGCTTTTCTCCCTGGGCCTCTGCTGAAGATGGACTCCTGTCCAGTCAGATTTTCCTGGTAGTCAAATGTCAATAGATAAAATAAGAAAAATAAATAAATAACTGAGCATCTTACTACTTTGCAGTGGTAACTTGCACAGATACCTACAAAATAACAGAGAAGCACACCCTCTACCCTTGATGCACACAGACATATAGATATGCACAGACCCTTACACACACACACACACACACACACACACACACACACACACACACACACACACACACACACACACACACACACACACACACACCTAATGTTAGCACACTTGCAGACACAATCACACAATAATCACTCATGCACATACCATCAAATTAACCACAAACACACACTCTCTATATACACGCTCACAAACACACACACATACACACACTACACAACACTACCTTCCTGAATTCGCCAACTTAGCAGGGCTAAGCTGCCCCACTTTGCCTTCCTTAGATTCTTCTATTTGATTTTTTAGGTGCATGCAGCTAAAATATCTCACACACTTCATTATTTTGTGCTGCATGAATCTTGGATAATATGGACATCTGCAAATCATTACACTTTGCAATATCCTTGCAGAGAGGTGTACCAAGGCCAAATGATCATAGGCCACACCCAGACCCTTCTGTAATTACAAGCGGTTGCATGAAGGTCATCAGACTACCGTTGCCTTCTTAGCACTTTATTTTATTTATACTTTGTTGACTGTGTTACTTCCACTAGGTTAGTAGCCTCTTTTCAGGGGAGACCGGAGTTGGTATTTATACTACTAGGGGAAATTTGGCCATGACATCAGGGAACTTGCCCTACTTTTTTCCCTAGGTGCCATGAGATCATTTACATCCACCTGAGCTACCACCAACTCAAGCAGATGGGGCATCAGTGTAACATCTCATGGAAGGACAGCACAGTCAGGAGTGCACCCCCCCATGCTGCACTGCAGTGTCAGAAATCGATTTACCTGTTGTGAACCAAAGGCAAGTGTGCTACCTACTGTGAAACAAACTCTGACCCTTGATGTCATAATCACCCAAAACACTTCACTGAAGTGTATTTGTTGATGTTTTTGTAATTCAGAAGTCTATAATCTTACTTTAAAAAAAAAAAAAAAAAAAAAAAAAAAAAAGTGATTCCAGGTGGTGCAGACATGGATAAAGAAGGCTGATATCCTGGCTTGGGCCTGCTTTTTGACCTTCAGTCTTAGCTCATATGTTTGTCCTCAGGTACAGACAGACTTAGAGCACAATAATAGAAGTCTCACTGCCGGGCTATTCTACCTTGGTATATAACGTTTGGACTTCACTGATATTCACTTGTGACACCACGAGAAATACTTAACAATGAATGAAACATTACAATGCATCAAACGATACTGTTTCTTCAGTTCCCTTATTTATAACTGTAATGTGATTTGGGCTAATAATAATATCAAAGAGGTTGCCTGTAGATATGACAGATAATTTAAAAGTTGCAATTAAGAATGCAGAATGAAAACATGTCAAAAATAATAATTCCCTTTTGAATTAATCACTACGTAGAGATCTTTTGTACTGATTGTAAGCAACCATTGAAATGGAGTTAATTACAGCCCGTCTAGTGGGAAACTAAGCTCACGCTCATATTGAAATAGACCGATTTTTGATGAAGCTGAGTGAAATACTGCCTTGAGCATTTGCCCTATACATTATTCTTCTGAAATGTTTCCATTATTTATATATTTGGTGATTGTAGTGCTTGCATTCATATATACATCACTTTGGATTTCATTTACAGGTTTAGTCGTAGACCTGAGTGCCTTACTGAAGAATAGAGACTAAATAGAGCAGTCAGTGAAAACATTCTCATACTGAGAACAGTTAACATACTGGCATTTTTTGTTTTCATCTAGAAAATCGGATAAAATGATTTGTGTAAACATTTTTCTGAAGAGACAAAGTTTATAATCATAATTACTGTTACTATTTAATGACTGTAGGTGTGATGCTTTTGTCACAAAATTGCTTTGCTTATAACAGAGATGGTAACCTTTCTAAGACAAAAATACAAAGCATACCTAAAAAATGTCAGACAGTTGACAGTTATGAGTTCTGTTTGTCTTCAAGAGTCATCTGCAATTTTCATACCTCAAGCTTTTTGAATCAATTTTTCAACTAAAAATTTCTGGAATTGTCCTCAGGAAGAACTTGTTTCCAGTTAATTCTGTTTTGCTGCGCTTTTCCATTTCACACTATTACAGCTAACTCATCTCTGTGGTCAAGCATGTTAGAAACCAATTACATTTCCTGGTTCTTTATATTACTGTAAGTAACTTCGGAACTCAGTAAGAGGAAGTTCCACAGTGATTCCATTTTTTCATTGCAAACTTCTCACAACCAGTAATATTTTAGCTACTAGTTTATATACGTTTCTGCCTATCCCTTAATTTTTTCAAAAAACATAAGTTACATCATTTATACAGTTTTGTCACTAAAGTATCCAGATATGTCTCACTTTACATTATGCCAGATATATATTTTTTTCTGCTATTACAAGAGTAAGTTCAAGAGTTTTCACTGCAGTCAAAAGGAAAGTGTTATTTCTTCTAATCGCTCCTAAGTAATTTGAAATCAGAAATCTAGAACTATAGGTCTATGTGGTCATAACAATGAATAATGTTAGATGTGTCTGACTAACTCAACTGACTATTTATGTCTTACTAACCTGGAAAGGCATGAAACAGAGTGGAAATAAATGGAAAAGTAACAAAGGAGGGAGTACAAAAGATGGCGATGGATCTGAGGGTGGACAAGGCACTGGGACCAGGTGAAACTGAGTCAAAGATCCCAAAAGAGCTATAGGGGGTCTTAAGGCCTCTCACAGAGCTATTCAACAGGTCTCTTAAGGATGTGGTGCTCCCAGTAGACTGAAGTCAAGCAGTAGTGGTACCAGTTTACAAGGCTGAAGGAAGGCCTAACCTAAAAATCTAAAAATCCTAAATTTAACCGAATGTGAAACAATGTACTGATTTACAAGATTCTTGGAGTGGAGTGGGTTGCTTGTCAAAGTAAAACATGGATTCCTTGCAGGGAAATACTGTTAAAATAACTTGATCCATTTGCATGACTGGGTTACCTGGAAGTATACAGAGGTAGACCTGTCAATGCAATATCCAATCGGACTTAGTAAATGGCTAAGTCTAAAAGAGACCAGATTAGTTAAAGGACACATATGCAAGCTGCGCTGGTGTGACATCAAATATTTTATTCAAAATTAGTTCCACTGACTGTGTCACAAAATACCTTCGGATATGAAACTGTGTTACAACCACAGCATTTAAATACTTAGGTGCATATTATGTATGGTGGAGTGGCTACCTCCCAGCTCTTCTATCTCAAGATGTAAGAAATAGTCTCTGTATTGCCTGGGTGAACTCTGGTAGACACCAGGAGTCCTGCAGTTACTGAATGAAGAACTCAGAGGAAAAGGGGAGCGACACAATATCCAATGCGTGCACTGCAAATATTCATGCCATGCATGCTTGTTAGCATTGCATGCCACTCCTGCTAAGCTACGACTATGGTCAGTAACCACAATATGATGGTTTCTAGCCCATATCCACTTTGCACAGAGATTCCACGTTCCCTTCTTTTCATGTGTAGTAGCTGATTATGATCTGTTCGAGAAGTTGGCAGCCCACTACGTGAGGAGTTATTACCAGTCTCAAAAGCAGGACCAACCTTAAGTACAGGAGAACTGGGCAGACGCCTGGGGTGCCATTTGACTGGGGTTCTGTTCCGACTTTTCTCTCTATTTTTTTTAATATAACTGACTGCAGCTTAAAACACATTCACCTGCAGCACATTTTAATTTCAAGGCTTTTTGCTTTGTCCAGCCTATGAACTCCACAATGAATCACAGAGCCCAACAGAGCCTCGAGACTCTGAGATTTGTTGTCTAGATCATGGTGGGTGAGATTGAGCTGGAAGCCAGGAAATTTTGAACTTTGTAGACTAATGGCTGCTAGACTGTCAGGGGTTTGCCAGTACAGTTCAGGATCTACGGTATGGATGGGCTGAGCAAAACACTGTGGTGCAGGTTGTAGCAGGTCATTTTGTTTTTTAAATCCTGGCAGGCACTGGCAGGAAACCAGATGTATACCTCTTAACTGTTCCATATTTTGTAACCAGTAATGACTGACATTACAGTTTTATACTTATTCTTCAGAAAATGCACGTTAATGCTATTGTTTTGTGTATGTGATTTTGGGCCTTTGTCTCCCTCATACGTTAATGTTATTGTTTTGTGTATGTGATTTTGGGCCTTTGTCTCCCTCATACATTAATGTTATTGTTTTGTGTATGTGATTTTGGGCCTTTGTCTCCCTCATTACTTTTGGAGTTGTCCCTGCTTCCTCAGCATGCAATAGAAAAGGGCACTGCACCTGTGATCATGCTCAGGAGTGTAGTTGACTTCTAACTGATGAGTGGGTGTGGCATTTGATGATGTGCTTGCAGTTTGGTTGTTGATGGACACCTGCTAAGTAGAGTGAGTGAGCACAGTGGCAGGTTAAGGCAGTAGAAGATGAACAAGGAAGCAACAACCAAGCTCGCTGCAGAGTCCTGAGCTACATTGCCGTTTGGCATTTTGCACTGCCGACTTGCAGTAACTGATAGGGATCAACATTAGGGTTAAGGATTGAAAATTAGTGTCAATCATAGCTTGAGTTTACAATATTAAAAAATTGGGGAGGAGACAACAATAACAATAACAGGAAGAATCATGACACTTACTGGAAATATTTCTACAATGTTTTGACACTACATTTTATTTTTTGGAGGAAGACCTTCAGTCAAAAGAATCAAGAACATGTTCATCACTATAGTTTTGTTTTGTCATTAAGTAGTTGTAGTATTTTGTCAAATGCACTTTCTGAGGAAGAACATTTCCTCAACTTTCACATTTGAAAATATGTTGTTCATTGTGGCTTAAAGGTTGTGCAACATTTTTTAGAGATGATGGAACTTTATGATGAAAGATCAAAGTCCTTTTCATGTAATATTTTAAAAAGAGGTGAGCTAGCTAGAGTCACAAGGGTATGTTTTTCTAGGATCACAGCTGCATCGGTTAATTTACAATTCAATGCATTTATTGAGATGCCAGGTTACAAGCTGGTTTCATGTGGATTGTTGTCATTCTTCTTTGTGCATTAATGTGACTGACTTGGGTAGTGGTTGAAATGTGTCTTATACAAGCCTACTCAATTAACCAACAATATATAATATAGTTCAATGAAATACAATATAATAAATTCTAATTAACATTTTGAAGTGTTTTTAAACTGATGGATTTCAAATTCATTGCAAAGGTCAGTGTGTCGCAGGAGTGTTGACTTGTCTTTGTGAGTATCATCATCATCATCAGACCCCTTTTTCCCATTTTCTACATGGGGTCAGGGTATTATGTTAACTGTCACTATCTCTCTGAATTCAATGCCACACTCCTGCCTTCTTCAACATTCATGCCTGTCACAGATCTTTTCTCATACAATCCATCCACCTCTTTGCTGGATGTCCTTGTTTCCTCTTACCTTCTTCCTGTCTGTTCTAAATTTTCTTCGCCACATTGTCTTCTGCTTTTCTGCACGTGTCCAAACCACCATAATCTGTTCCCTTTGATCTTTTTTGCAATTGGAGGTACTTTGGCTTCTGCTCTTTTGTCCTCATTTCTTCATTTGTCCCATAGTGTGCATCCTACCACCCTTCTCAGGGACTTCATTTCCAGTAGCACTGATCACACCACTGTCTTGTACACCTTACTTTTCAGTTTCTTTGGCATTATTCTGTCATAGACTATACCTGAGACTCTATGCCAGTTGGCTGCAGCCCCTCTGATTCTAACTTTGACCTCTTCATTCAGACTTCCCTTTTCCTCAACCACCTCTCCCAGATACTTGAAGCTATTAACCTGTCCACTATCTTCCCTTCTAACTCAATTATCAGCTCCTTCTGATTTCCCCAATTTACTGTCATTACCACTGTCTTATCTGTGCTTAGTTTCATCCCATGTGCCTTCAGTTTTGCATTTCATTACCCTATCCTTTGCTGATGTTCTTGCTCAGAGTCTGCCTGTAATGCCACATTGTCTGCATACAGCAACTTTGTTGATCTGTTCCCTCCAGCCTGTTTGCTAATGTAGTCCATCACCAGTATGAACAGCGATGGACTTAGAGGTGAACCCTGCTGCACACCCACTCTATTGGGAACCCCTCTGTGAGACTGAACATTGTTTATACTTGAGTCATTGGATCCTTGTACATAGCCTGCACTAATTCTATCCGTGTTTCTGGGACTTTCACCTTCTGCAGTACTGCCCAAATCAGCCTTCTTGGGACCTTGTCATATGCTTTCTCCATAGTTTCTCCAAGTCTAGGAATGTCAATTTGACTTTCCTCATCTCTAGCTTCTTCTCAACTATATGTTTCCATTTTCTGAACTGTAGTACAATCTCGGTATATTTAAAGAGCGGGGGATGTGGGTGGTGCAGGGGTGCTTGCCCCCCTGCTTAAATCATTCAGGTAGGTTTTTTCTTTAGTTTATTTTTTAATTACATTTTCAAACTTTTAAAAGTTCGATCATATGGTGTCGACCATATGACGTTCGAACTATTAAAAGTTTGATTATGTAATATAGACTTGTCTGTCATAATATGTGCTTTATCTTAGTAGCTGCTGCAAATGCTGTCTGAATGCTCTTTTTTCCTCACTATTACAAACCTGTTGTGGGACATAGGTTGATATTATGCATACTGCCCTATCATTACAGTGGAGTCTGATTGTCATGACCCTGTCACTAGTTCTGATGATATCTCTCACTGCCTTCTGAAGCCTTTCTCTCACCACAGTTTTCACACCACTTCTAGCCTGTCCTCCTCCTGACTAGTAGACTCTGGATCCCAAGCCAAATGTCTTCGCTACACTGCCCTTCAATCTTGTCCCTTGGATACATAGGATGTGCAGCCTCCTCCGTACCATCATGTCATCCACTTCCAAGCTACATCCTGTCAGAGAACCTACATTAAGTGTATCAATTCTCAGTTCATGTTTAGCAGATTGTTTGGTTTTACATCCAGCTTCCAGGTAACCGAAGCTGGGCAACTAGACAGCAGCCGGCCAGTAGCTTATTGACCCAGGGCTGCTGGGCTTAATGGAGGGCACATACTGGCCAATAGGGGCACATACACTCCTCCCACCATTATCATAGCTCCATGGCATAGGTCGGAGTAGGGCAGATCCTCAACCCACTTATCACTGTTAACTACCCATGCTCTTTTTGGTGGCATTAGTCAGTATGACCGAATCACTTAGATCCATATTTTACACCATAGAGTGGCTAGCCCTGCCACTGCATGCAGTCTGTGATCCATGTTTTTCTATCTTGAGGATACTGAGCAACACAGTAGATGCCCAAAGCGGTTGGTCTGTACACACTATAGGGCACCATGTAGAGTCTGTGCTGCTGCCCACAGCTCCATTGATTGGTTGGGTTGAGATGGAAACACTCAGCATGTTTTTTGGAGGTGGAAGGAACCCCACAGAGACACAGGGAGAACAGGCAAACTCCAGTCAGGCAGAGTGAGTAGAAAACTCATAAAGTGCCAAATCACAGCTTTTAGTGTAAGTCTTGGTAAACAATAATAATGTTCTCAGTGATTACGTTCACCAAATAGATTGAACAGTGTTCCAAATTGTCTAACTTTTACTTAGAGAATTGGGGACAGACCAGAAAATGATCACAGTCAATGGTTCATAATTAGAAGAGCATTTTAAATGTTAGTAGTATTCATTTAGAAAATTAACAGAATATGGGTATTGTGTTGGCATATTTTTCAAAAGAAAAAAAAGGTATTTTAACATGCCACTGAGTAGCTTGGCTGTAAAACCATTTCACTTCTGCTGCAGATTAATACATTTTAGGAAGAAAGTGCGAAAAGCTGGTGAGATATTTTGTTCACCAGTCTTGAGCAAAGAAGTTGAAAGCTATGCTCTCTACTGTCCCTCATAGGATCATTGGATCATAGGAGATTACTAGACTATCAACTTGAAGGTAATTTTAAGCCTAGCCGTTTCAACCCAATGTAATACCATAGAAGTACTAGTTAATACCTAAGATTGCATTTAGTGATGACTATCCATGTCCAGGAGAGTTGAGGGCACTGTCCATGGTAAAAATTTATGGTGCCCCATTCATTCATCCAGATTCCTCTTGAATAGTGTCATAGAGGTGCTCTGTTTCACATGAATTGGTAGCCTGTTCCAAAGACATGCCAGTTGCTGGGAGATAAATCTGTCCCCACAGCATGTCCCATTTAAGTCACAGGCCATATTTAAGTTCCTGGAATGGGTAGCTGTAGACCCATTTGATTTACTGATATGCATTGTGTTCATTAGGTTTGGGTCTTGGGTTGCTCTGTAGGCCAGGCATAAGTCTCCCCTAAGAAATCTATACAATACAGAGTATAGTGACAGAGATTTTAGTTGGTCCATGTAAGGCACATGCCAGAGGCCCTTAATCTTCTTTGTTAGAAACCTCTGAGGTCTCTCTAATTGCTGCAGGTGCTAAGTACGGTACATACTTAATGGGGTGTTATACTCAATTATGGGCTGAATACGTGCCAAGTACAGGCAGGGTTATAACTTTTTTTGTTCTCGAGGAGATGCCTTTACTAAATAAGTGAGCTACGTGGAAAGATTTCCTTATAATGGTAGACACATGGTTGTCGAAGTTAAGGTCATGGTTAACCTGTGATACCAGGTCCCTTACCACTTCATGGGTACTTAGGGTATTGTCGTTGATTTGATAGTGTGAAGAGACATTGTTTGTGCTGAAGGGAATGATGATGCATTTCTTTGCATTCAGTTTGAGACCATGACTAATACATCAGTTGTTCATCTGTGTGAGACCCTCCTGGAGTATACTGACATAATTTGGGGACTCAATGAGTGCATCTAGTTTGCAGTTGTCTGCAAACTTGGTCAGCTACATGCTTTTAGTTTTGACTTGAATTTCTGAGAAGTATATATCAAACAGTAGGAGGCCCAGCAGTGACCCCTGTAGCACCCCTAGTAACAGGTCTGCTGGTGATGTGGAGTCACCCACTTTGATAGTGTGTGTCCGGTTTGTGAGCCAGTCGGCAACTCATCTTACAATGAAGGGGATTACATTCAGTTTGCTAAGTTTATTGGTAATGACTGAATGTGGGATTGTGTTGAAAGCCTTTGCCAAGTTGAGGTATGCTGTGTGCACAGACTTCCCCTCATCAATGGCCCTGGTCACACTTTCAAAGAAATCCATCAGATTTAACAGAATCTGGCCTTCATGAAGCCAGATTGGGTAGGATCCAGGGTTTGGAGGTCACCTATGCCTTTATTTATGAGGTCCATAATGATACATTCCATGGCCTTACAGATGAGGCTGGTCAGGCTTAGGCATCTGTAATTCCCCAGCTCTGTTGCTAGATGACCTCTGTGGAGGAGAATAACTGTAGCTGTTCTAAATTCCGCAGGAACAAAACCTGTGGTTAGGTTATGAGTGAAAAGCGTACTTAGTGATGATGCTAGTTCATGTTTCAGCTTGTTTAGAAGACAGCCTGGAATGTCATCTGGTCACATAGAGGCCGTGTTCTTTGCCTTGGACAGGGCTTTGAGGGCCTTTTCTGATATGTAAGGTAGGGGGGAAGTTTAGGAGAGGGTTTATTGTAAGTCAGTAGGGGATAATGGAATGAAATTTTTACCAAACTTATTCACTAGCAGTTTTGCTATCTCTTTAGAGTCAGTGTGTGTGATACTGTTGACCACCAGTTCTGCACATGCTCGGGTCCTACCCTTTAAGTTATGTATGTAGCTGTAAAAGGCCTTATGGTTGTCCTTGGCAGTACTTGCTAGGTTTCTCTCAAAGAAGCTTGGAGGACTTGACAAGTTGTCTTATTTATCGAAGAATCACCAACCAATAAATCCACAAAAATGGTACCAGGACCCCTCTTCACGGGAGAAACAAGTTTAATAGTAACCTTAAAGCGCGTTCAATTACAATACACTTTTCGTCAGTTGAAAGTAACCGACTTCATCAGAAACTGAAAAACACACACAGAACCATAGGTTTAAACACAAGCCACTTAAATGCTTAGCTGCTGTCACATGCTTTTAAATCTTGGTCTTTTTTATATATATTGTTGTTTTTACCTTAGGGTAATCCACCTAGTGGTGAGTGTCTTAATAGCATAACAACAGTGACATATAAACAAGCGCAATATAATCGCACAGGGTAGATATTCATATTACATGTACCGTTGATGTGCCAGCTTTAAATACTAGGCATTCAGGTTGAGTGGTTAACTCGCCCCTGTATAGACCAGGTGCAGTTGAATGTAGTGTCCTGTCTTTAAAAAATTGTTTTAAAATTCTTTTAAAATTCTTTTTTTGAAATTCTTTTTTATATGTATATAGAAAACTGTTAAGAGATTGTTAAAAAATCTTAAGAAACCAATAGTAAGTCAAGTGTGTGTGTGCACAAAAACAGTACCCCCAAGGACGGGGGAAAGATAAGCAGCAAAACGGTGGAATCATTACTTATTGAAATATTTGAAATGCAGTTGAACTTTTCAAAGGAACCACAAGGGTGTACACTCTAACCCATCGAAAATTACGAAGTGTTTAAATTATTTCACTAGTAGTCCACAGCTATTGATAACATATATTGACATGTGGGTCGCCCCACGTCGCATCCTTGCTGGACCATACAAGGCCACAAGGTTAACAATGCATCCAGAGTGCCCCTGTAGCCAAATCTCTGTGTAGGAGGACTAACCTATACAACCGCACCCCTCAGGAGTGTCATTTGGTATGCTATATGTTAGATTATGCAGGGACCAACATGTTATAAGTTTGTATGGAAAAGTAACGTTAATTAAGCGTTTTAAGTGAAGGCAATATCCCATGTTAAAGCCAGTCCCACTTACATAAGAGTTCTTAGAGTTTTGTTATTAAAGGTAGCATTGAAAATCATGTGAAAACTTGCATTATCAATTATCTTTAAAAAATTGTATTTGGGAGTGGGCTATAGTGTTACCGCCATAGTCAAGGAGCCTCAGTACTTATAGATAGAGCCTCATCATATTCCAGTAAGAGTAGGTGCAAATAGCGCCAAAGTGATACAACCATTATAGTGATCTAATAAACAATTCAGTTTACAGCTGACCTGGTCGTTAAAGGGAGGTGTATATTAAAATTTGTTGGTGTTGTTAGTACAACAAGTTTGTAATGAGACCATACCCCCAGGAACAAAAGATAGATGGACAAAACAATTAGTCGGTCAGTTACCCTATTTATTACTTCACCCCCATTTTAGCTCTGGACCCGGGGGTCTCATTACTTGTGTTAAAAACTGTACCCACCATATATTTCACATTTAGGGTTAGATTTTAATTTTTAAAATTTGAAGTTTTGAATTATCAAATCTTGAATGTTAAATTTTAAATAGTTGGAATCGGCTTGGTGTTATCCACTAAAGTCTGTTCCACTCCTTTCACCTTTCCAAGTTCTTGAGTTTAAGGATGCAGGTGATAGATCGTTAATGCCTGGTTTCTGGTTGGCATTAGTCCTTAATTGCCATAGGAGTTCTTTCCTCTCTAATTTGAGAGAGTCATACCCTCCTCTGATGTCCCTAATCTGTTGGTCAATAACCCTAAATTTAAAATGGTGGCCAGCATTGTCCAGTACATGTCTGGCCAAAGCATTGGTCATTCTCGCAGTTTTAATACTATATAAGTGTTCGTATATCCTCTCCCTTAGCTTTCTATCGGTTTTCCCGATATAGAAAGCTGGGCACTGAACATTTAGCGAGATATACGACTAACTTACTATTGCAATCAAACCTAGAGTAGGATTTAAATTTTTGGTCACCTATTACAAAATTAACTCCTTCCTCAATGCAGTGGCAATATTTACACATTTGACATTTAAACATCCCAAGGTTGGTCGTGTATGGTTGTTTAGTACCTTCTAAAAGTTCTTTCAGATTTGGTCCCCGTCTATATATTATTTTGGGCCTACTGGGTACTACATTGTGGAAGTCATTGTCGTTTGTCCAAAACTCCCAGTTTTTCAATATTATATTGTTAATCCTGTGGGAGTCGGTGTTGAACGTGCAACAAAAGCTACAAGAAAAGTCTGAATTACCAGAAGTAGTAGTATCAACCAATACAGGTCCAATATTCCTATTGTGGTCATTATTCAACAAAGGGATGTATATGTTCATACTTCTTTTACGCTTGACCTCTTCAGTAATCTCACTTAAGAGCGTGGGTGGATATCCCCGTTTGAGAAAAAACTGGGTCAAGGTCTGGCATTCCTCTAAAAAGTCTTTTTCTTTGCTGGACATACGGGCCACTCTAACAAGTTGGCCCTTGACCACAGATCTCTTTTGGTGCCTAGGGTGACAGCTGGAGTAATGGAGCATAGAGTTGGAATATGTTTCTTTACGGTGAATTTTGGATACCCACATATGATTCTCGTAATCTTTACTCAAATCAATGTCCAGGTAGTCAATCCTATTTTTGTTATATTTGAACGTAAAGGAGAGAAACTCAGTGGAGTTGTTAAGAACTGACATCAAGCTGTTGATTTCAAGTTCTGATCCTTGATATATTATGAATATATCGTCCAGGAATCTAGTGTAGAACTTAGTTTTCAAGACGACTTCTTCCACTGTTTGAATATTGTTTCTCTCCCAATAGGCCATGACTAGGTTTGCTATGCTTCCTCCACTTGGTGAGCCCATGGCCACACCTATTTTTTGATGGTACAAAACCCCATCAAACATAAGGTAGTTGTAGGAGAGTACCGTATCCATCAGTTCACGTACCAGCTGTATTTCCTCACTAGGTGCTTTCAACAAGACTAACATCGCCCCTACCCAGTCCATGGCTATATCGTGGGGGATTGATGAATACAAGTCCTTAACATCGATTGTTACAAATAGGCTCTCAGGATAAAAGTCGACTAAGTTGATTGTCTCCAGGAAGGACCATGAATCTTTGGTAATTTGTTTTTCTTTTCTGACGTATCCTTGTAGTATACTGTCTAGGAGTTTACTGCACGTGTAAGTGATGCTTTTCCTCCCGTCCACCAATGGTCTCATAGGTGGGTTGTCAACATCCTTGTGTATTTTAGGGATCCCAAATAAAACCGGTGTCCTGGGTGTCTGTTGTTGCAGGTAAATGTATCAATCCTAGCTTCCACGTACAGTTCTTCTATAAAGGCCTTGACTTTCTGGTGTGCCCCATTCATTTTGTTGACAGATACCTTCGAGTAACCTTCCCCATCCAAGATGAGGTTCATCCTATTGGTATAGTCATCATTTGCCATTATAGTGACGCCTCCCCCTTTGTCCGGTTTCATGATTCGCACTTGGGCTTTTCTAAGGAGGGAAAGTTCCTCCCTTTCATTTTTACCAGTGTTTGAGTCTCTCAACTTGAATTTGTTGTTTTGTTTTTTTAAATTTCTCATATCCATTTCAGTTACCCTTTCGAATAACAATAAAGCTGGGTGCAATGGGGGGTTGAAAACACTGGAGACATAAAGGTCAGGTCTCCGGTTTGACCCATTGCCTAATAACAAACCCAGGTTGAGTTTTCTGGTAAATAACTTTAAGTCTACCAAAGTGCTTGCCAGGTCAAAGCGGGAGGTCGGTACAAAAGTATTGCCCTTAGACAGTAATTCAATAGTGTCATTGCTAATATTGTAGTCAGTATAGTTGTAGACCTTAAAGTCTCTACTGCAATTCAATAGAACCCTACAACTTGAGGCAATGGTTTGATCCTGGGAAGGCAATTGACTTTGTATCACCATCTCTTCCTCCTGGCACCTTTCCTCTTGTTGTTCGTGGTCCGCTGGTTGGAGGCTCCTATTGGAAAATTTTGTGCCTGGGGAAATCCCATGTTGTTAACACCTCGATAACCCCTGTTGCCATTACCATTATTCTGCCTGTTACCTTTGTTGGCCAGCCTCTCACTTCTTCTAACGTCATTGACGTTAGAAGGTCCTTCATAACAAGTGTCTTCATCGAGCCCAGCATCGTCATCGGCCCAATCAGTAGTCGGTTGGTGCCCATTGGGCTGTCCTCCCAAAGTAGGGTCTCCTAAACCCACTGGTATTGTGTTAAGATGTTTAGCTGGTTTGGGGTAAGCCACCCCATTGTTGTAGTCATTAATATCCCTGTTTATTTTTTTCTTTTTTGTTAAATTGAGTTTGGTAAGGTGTTCATCAATGCTGATGAAACACCTTTCATACTCAAATTGGTATCTCCGATAGTCTATGTCGTTTTTGATAAGGCCATCTAGTTCATCGATCTCCTCCAGTAAGATGTTGATCGAGGTTTGGTACTGTTCACAAAACAAACCTAGTAACTCTAACCCGTGTCTATCAAAAAGACTGATTAGGGCTGCATGGAAGGAAGATCCTTCTATCAGCCCTGCAGGGAACTGCCAATGCCTTAAACCTTTAGGCACCACCTTCAGCCTAATGCATTCACGAAAGTAAGCAACCTGGAGTTGCAACTTTCTTACTTTGAAAAGTTTTTCATCAAAAATGTTTAATTTGACTGATAGATCTTGGCTTACCTCGCCATTTCCTTTAGGGCTGCCATTGTGTTGTGTGTCGCCAAAAGAAAACCCTCGTTGTATCCAGGTATTCAGTGACGGTATCCTTGCCGTAACCCCATCAACTCTTGTCCCATCAGTATGGCCAAGACTAGAGTTTACCAAAGTTTCCCCATTGTTTACCGCGACTCGGTCATTTCCAGTACATCCTAGACTGGCGTTCGCACTGCTGCTATTTCTTTCCCCAAGCCTGTGTTGTCCGTTCGTGTTGTCGCTATTCAGCGCAGGTGTCATCCTCGTTGGTCCTGTGTTAATTCCGCTACCTTCACTCTGTCCTCCAGGCTGCGAGCTGGTGACCGCCTCAACCTGTTGTGACAGGCGGTCAACCTTCTGTGTAAGGAGTTCAATGAGAGCCGTTAAGTTTCCTCCGCTCTCATTCGCGTTGCTACTCTGTGAGTCATTCCTCAGTGAATTAGGGCTACCTGGTTCCATCGACAGAAGACAAACCAAGAAATATCGAAGAATCACCAACGAATAAATCCACAAAAACGGTACCAGGACCCCTCTTCACGGGAGAAACAAGTTTAATAGTAACCTTAAAGCGCGATCAATTACAATACACTTTTCGTCAGTTGAAAGTAACCGACTTCATCAGAAACTGAAAAACACACACAGAACCATAGGTTTAAACACAAGCCACTTAAATGCTTAGCTGCTGTCACATGCTTTTAAATCTTGGTCTTTTTTATATATATATTGTTATTTTTACCTTAGGGTAATCCACCTAGTGGGGAGTGTCTTAATAGCATAACAACAGTGACATATAAACAAGCGCAATATAATCGCACAGGGTAGATATTCATATTACATGTACCGTTGATGTGCCAGCTTTAAATACTAGGCATTCAGGTTGAGTGGTTAACTCGCCCCTGTATAGACCAGGTGCAGTTGAATGTAGTGTCCTGTCTTTTAAAAAATTGTTTTAAAATTCTTTTAAAATTCTTTTTTTGAAATTCTTTTTTATATGTATATAGAAAACTGTTAAGAGATTGTTAAAAAATCTTAAGAAACCAATAGTAAGTCAAGTGTGTGTGTGCACAAAAACAGTACCCCCAAGGACGGGGGAATGATAAGCAGCAAAACGGTGGAATCATTACTTATTGAAATATTTGAAATGCAGTTGAACTTTTCAAAGGAACCACAAGGGTGTACACTCTAACCCATCGAAAATTACGAAGTGTTTAAATTATTTCACTAGTAGTCCACAGCTATTGATAACATATATTGACATGTGGGTCGCCCCACGTCGCATCCTTGCTGGACCATACAAGGCCACAAGGTTAACAATGCATCCAGAGTGCCCCTGTAGCCAAATCTCTGTGTAGGAGGACTAACCTATACAACCGCACCCCTCAGGAGTGTCATTTGGTATGCTATATGTTAGATTATGCAGGGACCAACATGTTATAAGTTTGTATGGAAAAGTAACGTTAATTAAGCGTTTTAAGTGAAGGCAATATCCTATGTTAAAGCCAGTCCCACTTACATAAGAGTTCTTAGAGTTTTGTTATTAAAGGTAGCATTGAAAATCATGTGAAAACTTGCATTATCAATTATCTTTAAAAAATTGTATTTGGGAGTGGGCTATAGTGTTACCGCCATAGTCAAGGAGCCTCAGTACTTACAGATAGAGCCTCATCATATTCCAGTAAGAGTAGGTGCAAATAGCGCCAAAGTGATACAACCATTGTAGTGATCTAATAAACAATTCAGTTTACAGCTGACCTGGTCGTTAAAGGGAGGTGTATATTAAAATTTGTTGGTGTTGTTAGTACAACAAGTTTGTAATGAGACCATACCCCCAGGAACAAAAGATAGATGGACAAAACAATTAGTCGGTCAGTTACCCTATTTATTACTTCACCCCCATTTTAGCTCTGGACCCGGGGGTCTCATTACTTGTGTTAAAAACTGTACCCACCATATATTTCACATTTAGGGTTAGATTTTAATTTTTAAAATTTGAAGTTTTGAATTATCAAATCTTGAATGTTAAATTTTAAATAGTTGGAATCGGCTTGGTGTTATCCACTAAAGTCTGTTCCACTCCTTTCACCTTTCCAAGTTCTTGAGTTTAAGGATGCAGGTGATAGATGTCATTTCGTTAATGCCTGGTTTCTGGTTGGCATTAGTCCTTAATTGCCATAGGAGTTCTTTCCTCTCTAATTTGAGAGAGTCATACCCTCCTCTGATGTCCCTAATCTGTTGGTCAATAACCCTAAATTTAAAATGGTGGCCAGCATTGTCCAGTACATGTCTGGCCAAAGCATTGGTCATTCTCGCAGTTTTAATACTATATAAGTGTTCGTATATCCTCTCCCTTAGCTTTCTATCGGTTTTCCCGATATAGAAAGCTGGGCAGCACGAACATTTAGCGAGATATACGACTAACTTACTATTGCAATCAAACCTAGAGTAGGATTTAAATTTTTGGTCACCTATTACAAAATTAACTCCTTCCTCAATGCAGTGGCAATATTTACACATTTGACATTTAAACATCCCAAGTTTGGTCGTGTATGGTTGTTTAGTACCTTCTAAAAGTTCTTTCAGATTTGGTCCCCGTCTATATATTATTTTGGGCCTACTGGGTACTACATTGTGGAAGTCATTGTCGTTTGTCAAAAACTCCCAGTTTTTCAATATTATATTGTTAATCCTGTGTGAGTCAGTGTTGAACGTGCAACAAAAGCCACAAGAAAAGTCTGAATTACCAGAAGTAGTAGTATCAACCAATACAGGTCCAATATTCCTATTGTGGTCGTTATTCAACAAAGGGATGTATATGTTCATACTTCTTTTACGCTTGACCTCTTCAGTAATCTCACTTAAGAGCGTGGGTGGATATCCCCGTTTGAGAAAAAACTGGGTCAAGGTCTGGCATTCCTCTAAAAAGTCTTTTTCTTTGCTGGACATACGGGCCGCTCTAACAAGTTGGATCTTGACCACAGATCTCTTTTGGTGCCTAGGGTGACAGCTGGAGTAATGGAGCATAGAGTTGGAATATGTTTCTTTACGGTGAATTTTGGATACCCACATATGATTCTCGTAATCTTTACTCAAATCAATGTCCAGGTAGTCAATCCTATTTTTGTTATATTTGAACGTAAAGGAGAGAAACTCAGTGGAGTTGTTAAGAACTGACATCAAGCTGTTGATTTCAAGTTCTGATCCTTGATATATTATGAATATATCGTCCAGGAATCTAGTGTAGAACTTAGTTTTCAAGACGACTTCTTCCACTGTTAGAATATTGTTTCTCTCCCAATAGGCCATGACTAGGTTTGCTATGCTTCCTCCACTTGGTGAGCCCATGGCCACACCTATTTTTTGATGGTACAAAACCCCATCAAACATAAGGTAGTTGTAGGAGAGTACCGCATCCATCAGTTCACGTACCAGCTGTATTTCCTCACTAGGTGCTTTCAACAAGACTAACATCGCCCCTACCCAGTCCATGGCTATATCGTGGGGGATTGATGAATACAAGTCCTTAACATCGATTGTTACAAATAGGCTCTCAGGATAAAAGTCGACTAAGTTGATTGCCTCCAGGAAGGACCATGAATCTTTGGTAATTTGTTTTTCTTTTCTGACGTATCCTTGTAGTATACTGTCTAGGAGTTTACTGCACGTGTAAGTGATGCTTTTCCTCCCGTCCACCAATGGTCTCATAGGTGGGTTGTCAACATCCTTGTGTATTTTAGGGATCCCAAATAAAACCGGTGTCCTGGGTGTCTGTTGTTGCAGGTAAATGTAGGTATCCCTATCAATCCTAGCTTCCACGTACAGTTCTTCTATAAAGGCCTTGACTTTCTGGTGTGCCCCATTCATTTCGTTGACAGATACCTTTGAGTAACCTTCCCCATCCAAGATGAGGTTCATCCTATTGGTATAGTCATCATTTGCCATTATAGTGACGCCTCCCCCTTTGTCCGGCTATTGAATTGCAGTAGAGACTTTAAGGTCTACAACTATACTGACTACAATATTAGCAATAACACTATTGAATTACTGTCTAAGGGCAATACTTTTGTACCGACCTCCCGCTTTGACCTGGCAAGCACTTTGGTAGACTTAAAGTTATTTACCAGAAAACTCAACCTGGGTTTGTTATTAGGCAATGGGTCAAACCGGAGACCTGACCTTTATGTCTCCAGTGTTTTCAACCCCCGATTGCACCCAGCTTTATTGTTATTCGAAAGGGTAACTGAAATGGATATGAGAAATTTAAAAAAACAAAACAACAAATTCAAGTTGAGAGACTCAAACACTGGTAAAAATGAAAGGGAGGAACTTTCCCTCCTTAGAAAAGCCCAAGTGCGAATCATGAAACCGGACAAAGGGGGAGGCGTCACTATAATGGCAAATGATGACTATACCAATAGGATGAACCTCATCTTGGATGGGGAAGGTTACTCGAAGGTATCTGTCAACGAAATGAATGGGGCACACCAGAAAGTCAAGGCCTTTATAGAAGAACTGTATGTGGAAGCTAGGATTGATAGGGATACCTACATTTACCTGCAACAACAAACACCCAGGACACCGGTTTTATTTGGGATCCCTAAAATACACAAGGATGTTGACAGCCCACCTATGAGACCATTGGTGGATGGGAGGAAAAGCATCACTTACACGTGCAGTAAACTCCTAGACAGTATACTACAAGGATACGTCAGAAAAGAAAAAAAAATTACCAAAGATTCATGGTCCTTCCTGGAGGCAATCAACTTAGTCGACTTTTATCCTGAGAGCCTATTTATAACAATCGATGTTAAGGACTTGTATTCATCAATCCCCCACGATATAGCCATGGACTGGGTAGGGGCGATGTTAGTCTTGTTGAAAGCACCTAGTGAGGGAATACAGCTGGTACGTGAACTGATGGATACGGTACTCTCCTACAACTACCTTATGTTTGATGGGGTTTTGTACCATCAAAAAATAGGTGTGGCCATGGGCTCACCAAGTGGAGGAAGAATAGCAAACCTAGTCATGGCCTATTGGGAGAGAAACAATATTCTAACAGTGGAAGAAGTCGTCTTGAAAACTAAGTTCTACACTAGATTCCTGGACGATATATTCATAATATATCAAGCATCAGAACTTGAAATCAACAGCTTGATGTCATTTCTTAACAACTCCACTGAGTTTCTCTCCTTTACGTTCAAATATAACAAAAATAGGATTGACTACCTGGACATTGATTTGAGTAAAGATTACGAGAATCATATGTGGGTATCCAAAATTCACCGTAAAGAAACATATTCCAACTCTATGCTCCATTACTCCAGCTGTCACCCTAGGCACCAAAAGAGATCTGTGGTCAAGGGCCAACTTGTTAGAGCGGCCCGTATGTCCAGCAAAGAAAAAGACTTTTTAGAGGAATGCCAGACCTTGACCCAGTTTTTTCTCAAACGGGGATATCCACCCACGCTCTTAAGTGAGATTACTGAAGAGGTCAAGCGTAAAAGAAGTATGAACATATACATCCCTTTGTTGAATAACGACCACAATAGGAATATTGGACCTGTATTGGTTGATACTACTACTTCTGGTAATTCAGACTTTTCTTGTGGCTTTTTTTGCACGTTCAACACTGACTCCCACAGGATTAACAATATAATATTGAAAACTGGGAGTTTTTGACAAACAACAATGACTTCCACAATGTAGTACCCAGTAGGCCCAAAATAATATATAGACGGGGACCAAATCTGAAAGATCTTTTAGAAGGTACTAAACAACCATACACGACCAACCTTGGGATGTTTAAATGTCAAATGTGTAAATATTGCCACTGCATTGAGGAAGGAGTTAATTTTGTAATAGGTGACCAAAAATTTAAATCCTACTCTAGGTTTGATTGCAATAGTAAGTTAGTCGTATATCTCGCTAAATGTTCAGTTGCCTAGCTTTCTATATCGGGAAAACCGATAGAAAGCTAAGGGAGAGGATATACGAACACTTATATAGTATTAAAACTGCGAGAATGACCAATGCTTTGGCCAGACATGTACTGGACAATGCTGGCCACCATTTTAAATTTAGGGTTATTGACCAACAGATTAGGGACATCAGAGGAGGGTATGACTCTCTCAAATTAGAGAGGAAAGAACTCCTATGGCACTAAGGACTAATGCCAACCAGAAACCAGGCATTAACGAAATGACATCTATCACCTGCATCCTTAAACTCAAGAACTTGGAAAGGTGAAAGGAGTGGAACAGACTTTAGTGGATAACACCAAGCCGATTCCAACTATTTAAAATTTAACATTCAAGATTTGATAATTCAAAACTTCAAATTTTAAAAATTAAAATCTAACCCTAAATGTGAAATATATGGTGGGTACAGTTTTTAACACAAGTAATGAGACCCCGGGTCCAGAGCTAAAATGGGGGTGAAGTAATAAATAGGGTAACTGATCGACTAATTGTTTTGTCCATCTATCCTTTGTTCCTGGGGGTATGGTCTCATTACAAACTTGTTGTACTAACAACACCAACAAATTTTAATATACACCTCCCTTTAACGACCAGGTCAGCTGTAAACTGAATTGTTTATTAGACCACTATAATGGTTGTATCACTTTGGCGCTATTTGCACCTACTCTTACTGGAATATGATGAGGCTCTATCTATAAGTACTGAGGCTCCTTGACTATGGCGGTAACACTATAGCCCACTCCCAAATACAATTTTTTAAAGATAATTGATAATGCAAGTTTTCACATGATTTTCAACGCTACCTTTAATAACAAAACTCTAAGAACTCTTATGTAAGTGGGACTGGCTTTAACATGGGATATTGCCTTCACTTAAAATGCTTAATTAACGTTACTTTTCCATGCAAACTTATAACATGTTGGTCCCTGCATAATCTAACATATAGCATACCAAATGACACTCCTGAGGGGTGCGGTTGTATAGGTTAGTCCTCCTACACAGAGATTTGGCTACAGGGGCACTCTGGATGCATTGTTAACCTTGTGGCCTTGTATGGTCCAGCAAGGATGCGACGTGGGGCACCCACATGTCAATATATGTTATCAATAGCTGTGGACTACTAGTGAAATAATTTAAACACTTCGTAATTTTCGATGGGTTAGAGTGTACACCCTTGTGGTTCCTTTGAAAAGTTCAACTGCATTTCAAATATTTCAATAAGTAATGATTCCACCGTTTTGCTGCTTATCATTCCCCGTCCTTGGGGTACTGTTTTTGTGCACACACACACTTGACTTACTATTGGTTTCTTAAGATTTTTTAACAATCTCTTAACAGTTTTCTATATACATATAAAAAAGAATTTCAAAAAGAATTTTAAAAGAATTTTAAAAATTTTTTAAAAGACAGGACACTACATTCAACTGCACCTGGTCTATACAGGGGCGAGTTAACCACTCAACCTGAATGCCTAGTATTTAAAGCTGGCACATCAACGGTACATGTAATATGAATATCTACCCTGTGCGATTATATTGCTTTGTTTATATGTCACTGTTGTTATGCTATTAAGACACTCACCACTAGGTGGATTACCCTAAGGTAAAAACAACAATATATATAAAAAAGACCAAGATTTAAAAGCATGTGACAGCAGCTAAGCATTTAAGTGGCTTGTGTTTAAACCTATGGTTCTGTGTGTGTTTTTCAGTTTCTGATGAAGTCGGTTACTTTCAACTGACAAAAAGTGTATTGTAATTGAACGCACTTTAAGGTTACTATTAAACTTGTTTCTCCCGTGAAGAGGGGTCCTGGTACCGTTTTTGTGGATTTATTGGTTGGTGATTCTTCGATATTTCTTGGTTTGTCTTCTTTCGATGGAACCGGGTAGCCCTAATTCACTGAGGAATGACTCACAGAGTAGCAACGCGAATGAGAGCGGAGGAAACTTAACGGCTCTCATTGAACTCCTTACACAGAAGGTTGACCGCCTGTCACAACAGGTTGAGGCGGTCACCAGCTCGCAGCCTGGAGGACGGAGTGAAGGTAGCGGAATTAACACAGGACCAACGAGGATGACACCTGCGCTGAATAGCGACAACACGAACGGACAACACAGGCTTGGGGAAAGAAATAGCAGCGGTGTGAACGCCAGTCTAGGATGTACTGGAAATGACTGAGTCGCGGTAAACAATGGGGAAACTTTGGTAAACTCTAGTCTTGGCCATACTGATGGGACAAGAGTTGATGGGGTTACGGCAAGGATACCGTCACTGAATGCCTGGATACAACGAGGGTTTTCTTTTGGCGACACACAACACAATGGCAGCCCTAAAGGAAATGGCGAGGTAAGCCAAGATCTATCAGTCAAATTAAACATTTTTGATGAAAAACTTTTTAAAGTAAGAAAGTTGCAACTCCAGGTTGCTTACTTTCGTGAATGCATTAGGCTGAAGGTGGTGCCTAAAGGTTTAAGGCATTGGCAGTTTCTGCAGGGCTGATAGAAGGATCTTCCTTCCATGCAGCCCTAATCAGTCTTTTTGATAGACACGGGTTAGAGTTACTAGGTTTGTTTTGTGAACAGTACCAAACCTCGATCAACATCTTACTGGAGGAGATCGATGAACTAGATGGCCTTATCAAAAACGACATAGACTATCGGAGATACCAATTTGAGTATGAAAGGTGTTTCATCAGCATTGATGAACACCTTACCAAACTCAATTTAACAAAAAAGAAAAAAATAAACAGGGATATTAATGACTACAACAATGGGGTGGCTTACCCCAAACCAGCTAAACATCTTAACACAATACCAGTGGGTTTAGGAGACCCTACTTTGGGAGGACAGCCCAATGGGCACCAACCGACTACTGATTGGGCCGATGACGATGCTGGGCTCAATGAAGACACTTGTTATGAAGGACCTTCTAACGTCAATGACGTTAGAAGAAGTGAGAGGCTGGCCAACAAAGGTAACGGGCAGAATAGTGGTAATGGCAACAGGGGTTATCGAGGTGTTAACAACATGGGATTTCCCCAGGCACAAAATTTTCCAATAGGAGCCTCCAACCAGCGGACCACGAACAACAAGAGGAAAGGTGCCAGGAGGAAGAGGTGGTGATACAAAGTCAATTGGCTTCCCAGGATCAAACCATTGCCTCAAGTTGTAGGGTTCTATTGAATTGCAGTAGAGACTTTAAGGTCTACAACTATACTGACTACAATATTAGCAATGACACTATTGAATTACTGTCTAAGGGCAATACTTTTGTACCGACCTCCGCTTTGACCTGGCAAGCACTTTGGTAGACTTAAAGTTATTTACCAGAAAACTCAACCTGGGTTTGTTATTAGGCAATGGGTCAAACCGAGACCTGACCTTTATGTCTCCAGTGTTTTCAACCCCCATTGCACCCAGCTTTATTGTTATTCAAAGGGTAACTGAAATGGATATGAGAAATTTAAAAAAACAAAACAACAAATTCAAGTTGAGAGACTCAAACACTGGTAAAAATGAAAGGGAGGAACTTTCCTCCTTAGAAAAGCCCAAGTGCGAATCATGAAACCGGACAAAGGGGAGGCGTCACTATAATGGCAAATGATGACTATACCAATAGGATGAACCTCATCTTGGATGGGGAAGGTTACTCAAGGTATCTGTCAACAAAATGAATGGGGCACACCAGAAAGTCAAGGCCTTTATAGAAGAACTGTACATGGAAGCTAGGATTGATAGGGATACCTACATTTACCTGCAACAACAGACACCCAGGACACCGGTTTTATTTGGGATCCCTAAAATACACAAGGATGTTGACAACCCACCTATGAGACCATTGGTGGACGGGAGGAAAAGCATCACTTACACGCAGTAAACTCCTAGACAGTATACTACAAGGATACGTCAGAAAAGAAAAACAAATTACCAAAGATTCATGGTCCTTCCTGGAGGCAATCAACTTAGTCGACTTTTATCCTAAGAGCCTATTTGTAACAATCGATGTTAAGGACTTGTATTCATCAATCCCCCACGATATAGCCATGGACTGGGTAGGGGCGATGTTAGTCTTGTTGAAAGCACCTAGTGAGGAAATACAGCTGGTACGTGAACTGATGGATACGGTACTCTCCTACAACTACCTTATGTTTGATGGGGTTTTGTACCATCAAAAAATAGGTGTGGCCATGGGCTCACCAAGTGGAGGAAGCATAGCAAACCTAGTCATGGCCTATTGGGAGAGAAACAATATTCTAACAGTGGAAGAAGTCATCTTGAAAACTAAGTTCTACACTAGATTCCTGGACGATATATTCATAATATATCAAGGATCAGAGCTTGAAATCAACAGCTTGATGTCAGTTCTTAACAACTCCACTGAGTTTCTCTCCTTTACGCTCAAATATAACAAAAATAGGATTGACTACCTGGACATTGATTTGAGTAAAGATTACGAGAATCATATGTGGGTATCCAAAATTCACCGTAAAGAAACATATTCCAACTCTATGCTCCATTACTCCAGCTGTCACCCTAGGCACCAAAAGAGATCTGTGGTCAAGGGCCAACTTGTTAGAGCGGCCCGTATGTCCAGCAAAGAAAAAGACTTTTTAGAGGAATGCCAGACCTTGACCCAGTTTTTTTTCAAACGGGGATATCCACCCACGCCTTAAGTGAGATTACTGAAGAGGTCAAGCGTAAAAGAAGTATGAACATATACATCCCTTTGTTGAATAACGACCACAATAGGAATATTGGACCTGTATTGGTTGATACTACTACTTCTGGTAATTCAGACTTTTCTTGTGGCTTTTTTTGCACGTTCAACACTGACTCCCACAGGATTAACAATATAATATTGAAAACTGGGAGTTTTTGACAAACGACAATGACTTCCACAATGTAGTACCCAGTAGGCCCAAAATAATATATAGACGGGGACCAAATCTGAAAGAACTTTTAGAAGGTACTAAACAACCATACACGACCAAACTTGGGATGTTTAAATGTCAAATGTGTAAATATTGCCACTGCATTGAGGAAGGAGTTAATTTTGTAATAGGTGACCAAAAATTTAAATCCTACTCTAGGTTTGATTGCAATAGTAAGTTAGTCGTATATCTCGCTAAATGTTCGTGCTGCCCAGCTTTCTATATCGGGAAAACCGATAGAAAGCTAAGGGAGAGGATATACGAACACTTATATAGTATTAAAACTGCGAGAATGACCAATGCTTTGGCCAGACATGTACTGGACAATGCTGGCCACCATTTTAAATTTAGGGTTATTGACCAACAGATTAGGGACATCAGAGGAGGGTATGACTCTCTCAAATTAGAGAGGAAAGAACTCCTATGGCAATTAAGGACTAATGCCAACCAGAAACCAGGCATTAACGAAATGACATCTATCACCTGCATCCTTAAACTCAAGAACTTGGAAAGGTGAAAGGAGTGGAACAGACTTTAGTGGATAACACCAAGCCGATTCCAACTATTTAAAATTTAACATTCAAGATTTGATAATTCAAAACTTCAAATTTTAAAAATTAAAATCTAACCCTAAATGTGAAATATATGGTGGGTACAGTTTTTAACACAAGTAATGAGACCCCCGGGTCCAGAGCTAAAATGGGGTTGAAGTAATAAATAGGGTAACTGACCGACTAATTGTTTTGTCCATCTATCCTTTGTTCCTGGGGGTATGGTCTCATTACAAACTTGTTGTACTAACAACACCAACAAATTTTAATATACACCTCCTTTTAACGACCAGGTCAGCTGTAAACTGAATTGTTTATTAGATCACTACAATGGTTGTATCACTTTGGCGCTATTTGCACCTACTCTTACTGGAATATGATGAGGCTCTATCTATAAGTACTGAGGCTCCTTGACTATGGCGGTAACACTATAGCCCACTCCCAAATACAATTTTTTAAAGATAATTGATAATGCAAGTTTTCACATGATTTTCAACGCTACCTTTAATAACAAAACTCTAAGAACTCTTATGTAAGTGGGACTGGCTTTAACATGGGATATTGCCTTCACTTAAAATGCTTAATTAACGTTACTTTTCCATGCAAACTTATAACATGTTGGTCCCTGCATAATCTAACATATAGCATACCAAATGACACTCCTGAGGGGTGCGGTTGTATAGGTTAGTCCTCCTACACAGAGATTTGGCTACAGGGGCACTCTGGATGCATTGTTAACCTTGTGGCCTTGTATGGTCCAGCAAGGATGCGACGTGGGGCGACCCACATGTCAATATATGTTATCAATAGCTGTGGACTACTAGTGAAATAATTTAAACACTTCGTAATTTTCGATGTGTTAGAGTGTACACCCTTGTGGTTCCTTTGAAAAGTTCAACTGCATTTCAAATATTTCAATAAGTAATGATTCCACCGTTTTGCTGCTTATCATTCCCCCGTCCTTGGGGGTACTGTTTTTGTGCACACACACACTTGACTTACTATTGGTTTCTTAAGATTTTTTAACAATCTCTTAACAGTTTTCTATATACATATAAAAAAGAATTTCAAAAAAAGAATTTTAAAAGAATTTTAAAACAATTTTTTAAAAGACAGGACACTACATTCAACTGCACCTGGTCTATACAGGGGCGAGTTAACCACTCAACCTGAATGCCTAGTATTTAAAGCTGGCACATCAACGGTACATGTAATATGAATATCTACCCTGTGCGATTATATTGCGCTTGTTTATATGTCACTGTTGTTATGCTATTAAGACACTCACCACTAGGTGGATTACCCTAAGGTAAAAACAACAATATATATAAAAAAGACCAAGATTTAAAAGCATGTGACAGCAGCTAAGCATTTAAGTGGCTTGTGTTTAAACCTATGGTTCTGTGTGTGTTTTTCAGTTTCTGATGAAGTCGGTTACTTTCAACTGACGAAAAGTGTATTGTAATTGAACGCACTTTAAGGTTACTATTAAACTTGTTTCTCCCGTGAAGAGGGGTCCTGGTACCGTTTTTGTGGATTTATTGGTTGGTGATTCTTCGATATTTCTTGGTTTGTCTTCTTTCGATGGAACCGGGTAGCCCTAATTCACTGAGGAATGACTCACAGAGTAGCAACGCGAATGAGAGCGGAGGAAACTTAACGGCTCTCATTGAACTCCTTACACAGAAGGTTGACCGCCTGTCACAACAGGTTGAGGCGGTCACCAGCTCGCAGCCTGGAGGACGGAGTGAAGGTAGCGGAATTAACACAGGACCAACGAGGATGACACCTGCGCTGAATAGCGACAACACGAACGGACAACACAGGCTTGGGGAAAGAAATAGCAGCAGTGTGAACGCCAGTCTAGGATGTACTGGAAATAATCGAGTCGTGGTAAACAATGGGGAAACTTTGGTAAACTCTAGTCTTGGCCATACTGATGGGACAAGAGTTGATGGGGTTACGGCAAGGATACCGTCACTGAATGCCTGGATACAACGAGGGTTTTCTTTTGGCGACACACAACACAATGGCAGCCCTAAAGGAAATGGCGAGGTAAGCCAAGATCTATCAGTCAAATTAAACATTTTTGATGAAAAACTTTTCAAAGTAAGAAAGTTGCAACTCCAGGTTGCTTACTTTCGTGAATGCATTAGGCTGAAGGTGGTGCCTAAAGGTTTAAGGCATTGGCAGTTCCCTGCAGGGCTGATAGAAGGATCTTCCTTCCATGCAGCCCTAATCAGTCTTTTTGATAGACACGGGTTAGAGTTACTAGGTTTGTTTTGTGAACAGTACCAAACCTCGATCAACATCTTACTGGAGGAGATCGATGAACTAGATGGCCTTATCAAAAACGACATAGACTATCGGAGATACCAATTTGAGTATGAAAGGTGTTTCATCAGCATTGATGAACACCTTACCAAACTCAATTTAACAAAAAAGAAAAAAATAAACAGGGATATTAATGACTACAACAATGGGGTGGCTTACCCCAAACCAGCTAAACATCTTAACACAATACCAGTGGGTTTAGGAGACCCTACTTTGGGAGGACAGCCCAATGGGCACCAACCGACTACTGATTGGGCCGATGACGATGCTGGGCTCAATGAAGACACTTGTTATGAAGGACCTTCTAACGTCAATGACGTTAGAAGAAGTGAGAGGCTGGCAACAAAGGTAACGGGCAGAATAGTGGTAATGGCAACAGGGGTTATCGAGGTGTTAACAACATGGGATTTCCCCAGGCACAAAATTTTCCAATAGGAGCCTCCAACCAGCGGACCACGAACAACAAGAGGAAAGGTGCCAGGAGGAAGAGGTGGTGATACAAAGTCAATTGGCTTCCCAGGATCAAACCATTGCCTCAAGTTGTAGGGTTCTATTGAATTGCAGTAGAGACTTTAAGGTCTACAACTATACTGACTACAATATTAGCAATGACACTATTGAATTACTGTCTAAGGGCAATACTTTTGTACCGACCTCCCGCTTTGACCTGGCAAGCACTTTGGTAGACTTAAAGTTATTTACCAGAAAACTCAACCTGGGTTTGTTATTAGGCAATGGGTCAAACCGGAGACCTGACCTTTATGTCTCCAGTGTTTTCAACCCCCCATTGCACCCAGCTTTATTGTTATTCGAAAGGGTAACTGAAATGGATATGAGAAATTTAAAAAAACAAAACAACAAATTCAAGTTGAGAGACTCAAACACTGGTAAAAATGAAAGGGAGGAACTTTCCCTCCTTAGAAAAGCCCAAGTGCGAATCATGAAACCGGACAAAGGGGGAGGCGTCACTATAATGGCAAATGATGACTATACCAATAGGATGAACCTCATCTTGGATGGGGAAGGTTACTCGAAGGTATCTGTCAACGAAATGAATGGGGCACACCAGAAAGTCAAGGCCTTTATAGAAGAACTGTACATGGAAGCTAGGATTGATAGGGATACCTACATTTACCTGCAACAACAGACACCCAGGACACCGGTTTTATTTGGGATCCCTAAAATACACAAGGATGTTGACAACCCACCTATGAGACCATTGGTGGACGGGAGGAAAAGCATCACTTACACGTGCAGTAAACTCCTAGACAGTATACTACAAGGATACGTCAGAAAAGAAAAACAAATTACCAAAGATTCATGGTCCTTCCTGGAGGCAATCAACTTAGTCGACTTTTATCCTGAGAGCCTATTTGTAACAATCGATGTTAAGGACTTGTATTCATCAATCCCCCACGATATAGCCATGGACTGGGTAGGGGCGATGTTAGTCTTGTTGAAAGCACCTAGTGAGGAAATACAGCTGGTACGTGAACTGATGGATACGGTACTCTCCTACAACTACCTTATGTTTGATGGGGTTTTGTACCATCAAAAAATAGGTGTGGCCATGGGCTCACCAAGTGGAGGAAGCATAGCAAACCTAGTCATGGCCTATTGGGAGAGAAACAATATTCTAACAGTGGAAGAAGTCGTCTTGAAAACTAAGTTCTACACTAGATTCCTGGACGATATATTCATACTATATCAAGGATCAGAACTTGAAATCAACAGCTTGATGTCAGTTCTTAACAACTCCACTGAGTTTCTCTCCTTTACGCTCAAATATAACAAAAATAGGATTGACTACCTGGACATTGATTTGAGTAAAGATTACGAGAATCATATGTGGGTATCCAAAATTCACCGTAAAGAAACATATTCCAACTCTATGCTCCATTACTCCAGCTGTCACCCTAGGCACCAAAAGAGATCTGTGGTCAAGGGCCAACTTGTTAGAGCGGCCCGTATGTCCAGCAAAGAAAAAGACTTTTTAGAGGAATGCCAGACCTTGACCCAGTTTTTTTTTCAAACGGGGATATCCACCCACGCTCTTAAGTGAGATTACTGAAGAGGTCAAGCGTAAAAGAAGTATGAACATATACATCCCTTTGTTGAATAACGACCACAATAGGAATATTGGACCTGTATTGGTTGATACTACTACTTCTGGTAATTCAGACTTTTCTTGTGGCTTTTGTTGCACGTTCAACACCGACTCCCACAGGATTAACAATATAATATTGAAAAACTGGGAGTTTTTGACAAACGACAATGACTTCCACAATGTAGTACCCAGTAGGCCCAAAATAATATATAGACGGGGACCAAATCTGAAAGAACTTTTAGAAGGTACTAAACAACCATACACGACCAAACTTGGGATGTTTAAATGTCAAATGTGTAAATATTGCCACTGCATTGAGGAAGGAGTTAATTTTGTAATAGGTGACCAAAAATTTAAATCCTACTCTAGGTTTGATTGCAATAGTAAGTTAGTCGTATATCTCGCTAAATGTTCGTGCTGCCCAGCTTTCTATATCGGGAAAACCGATAGAAAGCTAAGGGAGAGGATATACGAACACTTATATAGTATTAAAACTGCGAGAATGACCAATGCTTTGGCCAGACATGTACTGGACAATGCTGGCCACCATTTTAAATTTAGGGTTATTGACCAACAGATTAGGGACATCAGAGGAGGGTATGACTCTCTCAAATTAGAGAGGAAAGAACTCCTATGGCAATTAAGGACTAATGCCAACCAGAAACCAGGCATTAACGAAATGACATCTATCACCTGCATCCTTAAACTCAAGAACTTGGAAAGGTGAAAGGAGTGGAACAGACTTTAGTGGATAACACCAAGCCGATTCCAACTATTTAAAATTTAACATTCAAGATTTGATAATTCAAAACTTCAAATTTTAAAAATTAAAATCTAACCCTAAATGTGAAATGTATGGTGGGTACAGTTTTTAACACAAGTAATGAGACCCCCGGGTCCAGAGCTAAAATGGGGGTGAAGTAATAAATAGGGTAACTGACCGACTAATTGTTTTGTCCATCTATCCTTTGTTCCTGGGGGTATGGTCTCATTACAAACTTGTACTAACAACACCAACAAATTTTAATATACACCTCCCTTTAACGACCAGGTCAGCTGTAAACTGAATTGTTTATTAGATCACTACAATGGTTGTATCACTTTGGCGCTATTTGCACCTACTCTTACTGGAATATGATGAGGCTCTATCTATAAGTACTGAGGCTCCTTGACTATGGCGGTAACACTATAGCCCACTCCCAAATACAATTTTTTAAAGATAATTGATAATGCAAGTTTTCACATGATTTTCAACGCTACCTTTAATAACAAAACTCTAAGAACTCTTATGTAAGTGGGACTGGCTTTAACATGGGATATTGCCTTCACTTAAAATGCTTAATTAACGTTACTTTTCCATACAAACTTATAACATGTTGGTCCCTGCATAATCTAACATATAGCATACCAAATGACACTCCTGAGGGGTGCGGTTGTATAGGTTAGTCCTCCTACACAGAGATTTGGCTACAGGGCACTCTGGATGCATTGTTAACCTTGTGGCCTTGTATGGTCCAGCAAGGATGCGACGTGGGGCGACCCACATGTCAATATATGTTATCAATAGCTGTGGACTACTAGTGAAATAATTTAAACACTTCGTAATTTTCGATGGGTTAGAGTGTACACCCTTGTGGTTCCTTTGAAAAGTTCAACTGCATTTCAAATATTTCAATAAGTAATGATTCCACCGTTTTGCTGCTTATCATTCCCCCGTCCTTGGGGTACTGTTTTGTGCACACACACACTTGACTTACTATTGGTTTCTTAAGATTTTTTAACAATCTCTTAACAGTTTTCTATATACATATAAAAAAGAATTTCAAAAAAAGAATTTTAAAAGAATTTTAAAACAATTTTTTAAAAGACAGGACACTACATTCAACTGCACCTGGTCTATACAGGGGCGAGTTAACCACTCAACCTGAATGCCTAGTATTTAAAGCTGGCACATCAACGGTACATGTAATATGAATATCTACCCTGTGCGATTATATTGCGCTTGTTTATATGTCACTGTTGTTATGCTATTAAGACACTCACCACTAGGTGGATTACCCTAAGGTAAAAACAACAATATATATAAAAAAGACCAAGATTTAAAAGCATGTGACAGCAGCTAAGCATTTAAGTGGCTTGTGTTTAAACCTATGGTTCTGTGTGTGTTTTTCAGTTTCTGATGAAGTTGGTTACTTTCAACTGACGAAAAGTGTATTGTAATTGAACGCGCTTTAAGGTTACTATTAAACTTGTTTCTCCCGTGAAGAGGGGTCCTGGTACCGTTTTTGTGAAGTTGTCTTATTTGCCTGTTAAGGCTGAGGAGGGTGCTTTTCCATTGGTAGGTCCTTGTTTTTATTTTCTTGGACAGAAAACTTTTTCCTTTATTGTACAATTTTTTGATGCTGGAAGTCCATCATGGCAGCTTGATTTTACTTGCAGCTCTAATTCAAATTCACCATAACCAGTGTGTTTGGTAAAATTTGGATTGTCTTCAGTTTGGTTAAGTTGGTTTCATGGGTGTCGTGACCCATGGAGGGGAATCTATAACTGGCTAGGACTTGAATGGTGGTCTTACCCACTGTTCTCTGGACATGGAGTAACTCCATGGAGTTCATAGTTCATAGGTTAGTACTAAGCTAACTGCCCTTGCAAGCCATTTTAAGCCTAGACAATTACCCCTTGTGAGACTCAAACCCTGCAACTTGCATTTCTAAGGCAAACACCTTAACCATTAGGCCACCAACCCAACCCACTCAAACACAGTTAAATCAACGGTACATGTCCAGTCTAACTAGATGGGAGGTGAATTTATCTTTAATATAGATTGAAACACCACCTCCTTTGGTTTTCACACGTTCATTTTGCAGTCTAAAGGTGTGGATGGCATTATACAGAGATGCTGTACTCTCTGAGGCCTTAAACTAGGTTTCTGTGACTGCGCAGACATCTACATCTTTTGCCATTTTGTCTCATATTGTGGTTGCAAGCCATGACTTTGCATCCTCCAGAAAATTCATTAAGATGCAAAGTTATTTGAGCAATTGTTTGAGTCTGTCTGTGAAGGATATGTCTTCATTTTTCTAGCTTTACAGGACTAATATGATTTGTGTGAATCAACTTTGAGTACTTTAATGTGCAGTCGCTGCTTAGGAGGAACATAGCTGAAATACATTACATTACTTTTGTATCACAATCAGTCTGAAGTGTATGCAGAAGTATTTGCAAATGGTGGGTATGGGCTGCCTGTGGCTAAAAGTAACTGACCCTGTTTGTTCAGTTTAACATTCAGTAATCTGGTTTAGCTTTGCAGAATTGGTGTGACTTTGTTTAAAGTGAGGAGATTTAACTGTGTTTGAGTGAATTAAATTTGAATTACTGTGACTATTACTGTCATTATTTTATCAATGATATGAGGTGCACACAGTCAGTAAAGTGGTAGTATTTGATGTGTACAGTGGCCATCTAGTGACGAAAGTGACTTACCCCGATATTGTTTGATCATTAATGATCACTGCTAAATAACAGCCACATATTTGCGTAGCGGAAGTGCTGTCACACAATGAACTGTATTTTTAAAATCAGTGTACAATGAGTAACTATTATTGCTATGGCTATGGCTTATGTTCGTATGTGTGTGGGGGGATTGCTATGTACTTTGGAGTGACAAGTTGGTGATCATTTATTTCCTTTTAATCACAAATGTCAGCCTTGCACATAATAGGTACCTGTCTTTGGTGGTCCAGTAGGAGCGGGATGTATGTTATCTATTTAAACTTTATTGACCAGGTTTGTCAGGTTTGTCTCACTAGGCCAATGGCTTCTTTTTAGGGGAGACTTAAGGTGGAATTTATACTGACTAGGGGAAATGTTTCCAGGACACTTGGGAACTTCCCCTATGCTTTTCAGTAAGTGGCGTGGGATCTTTTACATCCATCTGAGCTGCCAACAACTCAGGCAGATGGGACCTCGGTTAAACATATCCAAAGGAAGGAGGTATATGAAAGAAACTTCTAACTGATACAGTAGTGCATTAAGCAGTATGGACATTTCACATCTTGCCTCTGTTTGAGGCTTTGGCTTCTTCTGTCTGGATTTTGTATGTCCTCTGTGTGTGTGTGTGTGTGTGTGTGTGTGTGTGTGTGTGTGTGTGTGTGTGTGTGTGTGTGTGTGTGGTTTAATCCAAGTGTTGTGGTTTCCCCAGCATCCCAAAGACTTGCCATTCTTCCAGTTTGACTGAAGGTAAGGGTGCAGCATGTGTATGTTTGTGTGTGTTTGTGCATCTTGTGATGTGATAAACCTGGCTTCTAAGGGGACAGTGTCAATATGTGTGTGAAATACAGTAAACTCTCAGTTAACTGGAACTGAAGCAACCAGAACTCTCAAGCAACCAGCAAAAAAAAAAAAAAATCAAAGAAATACAGTACAATTTTCATGTGTTGCACTTTCTGCCCCCCCCCCCCCCGCAGAAACATACCTTATGTTTTTAGAGTTTTAAAAGGAAGATAGGAATACATTCCCTCTCTCCCCAACCTAAGAACATGTCAAACCAAACAAATAGTAAAGGGTACAGTATTAGTCAGGCCTATTTTAAATAGTAACTCTTAAGCAATCAGAATCTACAGTTATCCGGCATCTACCAAGCCCCATGGGTGCCATTTAATTGAGAGTTTACTGTATCAGTGCATCTTGTGATAGATCTGATTTGTTAGTATCAGTGACAGTGGCTTAACAGTTTGCATGCTTGCTTTTTGGTGCTGGAAGATCAGAAGGCTGTGAGTTCTATTCCCACATTAGATAAGTAGATTATTTTTTCATTACTGACATGGTCATGCAGCATTAGTGGAAGGGGGTATGCACTCCTGAGTATGTCGTCCTTTGGATGAGAAGTTAACTAAGATCCCATTTGTCTTAGTTGTTTGGTAGCTCAAATGGATGCAAAATTTCTCCTAGTGAGTATAAGCAACACCTCTGATTTCCTTTGAAAATTGGCTACCAGTCTAGTGGGGTAGACATAATAGGCATGTTGCTTTATAGACGTTTGATAGCAACAGGTTGCCATATGTTACTGTGTTCCATTTGTTCTATCAATTTAGTCTCAGCATGACACAAAGTGGAGTTATATAGAAGGTAGCTGCCTTTTGGGGGTAGGGGTGAAAAGGCAAGTCAGATATGATTTGTATATTTGAAACATTTGTCTTCTCAGTTAATTGTGGACTACTACTTTGTCAGCCTTTAACACTAAGTCTTGGATACAGCTGATTTACTCCTTGAAAGAAAAAAAAAATGAATTTATTTCTGTAGCTATGACTTTTGGTCAGACAAATCATTGTAAAAATCTCAGAGCATCTATAACATGTGGTTTCTAGGGGTTTGGGGTTCAAAGACCCCTGACTTAATTCAGGTATTTTCCTATGCAATTATTACAGTACAGTCTTAGCCAGTTAAGATTTAATCAAAGAATGATGGGAGGTTGGCATAATGGTTAAAGGGTTTTTTTTTTTACAAGCACAAGATACAATGATTGAGTCTAACATGGGGTAATTAGCTATGCTTAAAATGGCACACAAGAGAAGTTAGCCTAGTACTAAGCTATAAACCTATAAATATAAGAGCTAATTTCTTTTCTGACTTGTGATTTTTGTCAGCCAGGTCATTGTATCAAAAGGCTAAAAAAAAAATGCTCTAAAATTAACTTCCCTCAGAACAAACAGAAAAACATACTTTTGGTGCCCTTACAGCCACTAGGCCCCTGATGTAAATCAGGGATTCACTATATGGTTATTGTAGAGCAGTCTTTCCCTGTTGTGTTGTGTTGCATTGTGTTGAAATGATTGCAAGAAAAAAGTTGAAGAGTAAGACTGAATTGCTTTCCTTGGTTATGATTTTTGTTTAGGTCTTCATTGAATGAAAAAAAGTTGTTAAAAATCTCCAAAATGCACCTCATGACATCTATATACCCATGGATTCTGGGAAGCCTTGTGTCCCCAAGACCTCTCACTTAATTTGATTGGAAAATTAGCATATGTTGAAGGAAACTTGGAGATTAATACTGAATTTCTTTCATGACTCATGCTTTTTTGTTCAGACCATTAATGGATCAAAAGTTTGGGAAATAGCTGTAAAACATGCTTCAGAGCATCTATAACTCAATTATTTCTGGGCACTATAGATGCAATCTTGGCCAGCCAGACTGTGCTAAAAGGATGAAAAAAAATACAAAGCTGGAGTAAGAGTGAATTTCTTTCATCATGACTTTTATTTAGACCATTATTGGACCAAAAATATTTGGGGAATAAACTTTAACAGTTTGAGTGTTTTGGAGGGATGCAAAGAAAAAGCTGAAGAGTAAAAGAAAATGTGCAGAAATGTAGAAAAAAACAATCTAAATAAGGTGAGGAAGCCATGGTGAGGGTGGGGCAAAGTGGCAGCATCTGGTCCACAAATGTGGGTCATGACACCTTCTGCTGCCTGGGCAATTCGGGCTGGTGACATGGAGCCCTTTCACATTTTATTTATTTACCATTTGTTTAGTGGGAAAGGCTGACTGGAACAGAGCCCATTTTCAGTGGAGGCCTGGGGAGAAATGCTCAAGATGCATGTCTTTGCAATGTGGGAGGAAACTGGAGCACCCGGATGAAACCCATGTGAATGCAGGGAGGACATGCAGAAGGCACCCCAGTTGAGAATCAAACTGGAAAACCTCTTGCTGTGAGGGGACAAAGCTAACCGCTGCACCACTACACCATCTTCCACCACCACATAGGGTACCATTTCACCCAAGGCCACCCAAGGAGTACTCATGGTAGAGGGAGAGGGCTGGGCTGAAAGGTTTTCAGCCTATAACAAATAACTTTTAATATTATTATTATTTGACCTCCATCACTTATAGCCATTATGCTTAACTACCTAATAGGCTATTGTTGTTTCCATCCTGGCCCCAACATACATTAGGATGGGAAATGTGAAAGCCAGGGAATGCATCTTTCTTACTGTGGAAGGTAGTAGGTTTTAAGTGGTCCTATAACTCTTCACACGTTGGCTGGAATTCATGGTCTGGTGTCTTCTAAACTGAAATCCTGTGCAGATGCTTCCCTCAGCATACAAGAGATGCCTGTCTAGAGTGTATCCACACCTTGTCTGGGCACGAACTCCCAAATTTCAGCTTATATAGCATTCACCTTTCCTTTTTGTAACATTTGTTAGCCAGGTAAGCTCACTGGGCAAGTGTCCCTTTTCAAGAACAACACTGGATATTGTTCTTACAAGCTTAGAAAGTTGATAGAATGATAGGTTTTGTGTTAGCATGCATTTTCTGAAGGATATGAAGTCTGACACTCATTTTAATCATCAGTGATTTACTAAAAAACACAAATTATAGGACAAGTAGACCAAACATATGAGGCAAAAATCTGGAAAGTTAAGAGGTATGATAAGCCCATATGGCATGGAATGAGAAAGCACATTCAAATGAGAAATGCAGAATATGCAATTACAGAAGACAAGATGGAAGATGATTCATAGATGCATAAACTTGTCAGTACTTCATGCATGGACCAACTCATTTTGAATGCTATGATTTATGGAGTACAAGGCAGCAGCCATGTTAGGTATAGCAGCAGCAGTAGCTCCATAGCATGTACTGGTTGCCACTGTAGGAGTCAAGATTGTCAAAGATGCATGTCATGGCAAGTTGCCCTCACCAGTAAAGGCATAACATGTAGTGACTCACATCAGCATCTGAAACACCAGTACATAACTGATCAATTTTAAGTGGACAGAAATACTCTACAAGACATAGTCTAACTGTGGGATATGTGTGGCTTGTCCATTCCTCTAGATACAGTTGACCATCATACCTATAGGACCATATAGTGACCCATGGGTGATATGCTAGGTATATTCTAGGCTTCTGTATTATTGTGCTGCAATATACAGAGGAGCATATCTGGTTCATAAGGACACCAGAGTAGAGAGCCAACACCATGCATAAATTCTACAGTCCTGCATGCTTCCCTTAGGTTTTATGTGCAGTACATTGCATTCATATTATAGTTAAGGCCCCACTTGGTCCAAATGTATGGAGATAAGTAAATAGGGAGGGATACCTCTCTCTACACTGCCAGGTGGCCTGCAATGCCAGAGCATTATCTATAATGTGCTCATGCACCACCAAGACAGTTCATGCATTTTACACATCTGACTTATACCAAAAGTACCTGGGGGTGGAGTACATGTGTGTGTGTCTGGGGGGTGATGGACAGATTCCTCACAGGATCACCTAATTAGTAAGTGCACACACATTACAGACAAAATTGGCTATATACACACTACTATGCATACTGATAGCTGGTCACCATATATAATGCCATGTCTTTCATGCTGCAGACAGTACCAACTATTCCCCCAAGTCATGGATGATAACCCCCATTCACACTCCACACCACAGACCATGGAACAAATGAAATGCAGCACATCCATCCATCCATCCACAAATGCTTTTTCCCATTTTTGCACATGGGGTTGGGGTCATCAAGAGACAAGGTTTACACTGCCGGGTGGCTAGCCCTGCCATGGTAGTTCTTCCACACCACATACTTACATGCACATGCACACTCACACCTGTGGCCAATTTGGTGTGCCCAATTCACCTACTGCCTGTTTTTGGAACATGCGAGGAAATCGGACCACCAAGAGGAAACCCACACGAACACAGGGAGGGCATGCAGGCTCCACACAGAAGGCACTCCAGCCAAGAATTGAACTAGGGAACTCATTGCTGTGAGGTGACAATGCAAACTGCTGCCCCTCTGTGCTACCCCAAAATGAGATGCAACACAGTTATTGCTAAACCCAGAAATATTGTCAAATATATATATTTGGATTCTGAAAAATTGATTCCACTGTTTAGACACCTTCTGTTGGGCACTACAGTACAGCCTTGACAAATATTTGTAGTATGTGCCATAGTACACAATATTATCTAACAAAAACAAGCAGTGCAGCAGGATAACAAAATCCAGAACATGTTGTCAATGCTGTATTAGCAGTATGTGAGCAGGAAAATGATGCAGGAGAAGACAATGCAATGGCAGACCACAGCCAAGGCAACAATGAGCATAGTACATTACAGCACTGGCAAAGCTGCAACATCTGGTCCACAACTATGGGCAATGACATAGACTGTACAGAATAATCTGATAGATGCTGAAATGCTCAGCATATGCAAAGCAGTACATGCTATGGCCACAATACTCATCAGGTATTATCATGCTCACAGGGGTTAGAGTGTGGGCAGGGCACAACCATTACCATTTGCACAAGTAGGGGAAGACAGTGACATTTAATTGTAATGCTACAATGTGTGGTTGGGTCACTGGACATAACTCCAGTAGCCTTACACTCTGGGAAGTATCTGGGTACCAGGGGTCACATCCTCTATTGAGGCTGTTGATGTGTTAATTATATAACTGCTACTGACATTCATCCTGTTTGCTGTTAAGCTGATTGGAATGGTACTATATGACTGTTGCTAGCATCCTGATTAGCCATGTTAAGGCTGGGTCCATCCAAGGCAAGAATGGAGTGGAACTACAAGATCTTGCTGGAGCACATTGAGGAGGCATCTTGTGGGTAGAGTTTGACAAACATTGCCATGATCAGGGATACCAGATAATGTGTCAACATGTAACACTGTTGGTGCATTTGCAATGGTCTGTGTCCTTTGACATACGATATCTCAGGCATGTCCACCTCTTTTTTTAATTTCTCCAAATATTTTGGGTTTCTAATGCCATGAAAGGAATGAACCCCATTCCTAAGTCAAAGTATGATTAAAGTTCATGAAATTAGTATTGTTTCAATCTTTGATGTCAGCCAGAGGTGCTCTTCGCAGCACCCGCAATGTGCCCAGTGATGACTCCTTCTGTAATGAGTGCAGAGTTACATGTATTGGTAACTTATCTAAGTATGATTGTAGATTCTTTTTTATAAGACCCATTGGTCCTACTACTACTGGAAATGTCTGGGTATCTTTCTTCCACAATGCCCTCATTTATGCCTACAAATCCTGGTATTTTGTTTTGTTTTACTTTGTTTCTCTTAGTACGTAAGATACTGTAGTCACTAGGTATAGCAATCTCAATCATCAATGCAACTTTTGCCTTCTTTTCATGGACCACTATATCTGGTTTTCTTTCATGTATTTTTTTAACTGTTGGTAATGGGTGATCCCATGTAATATAAACGTCATAATTTTCATGATGCTTTGTGGCTCATGTTTCCAGTGTTTTTCAGCTACTTTAGTATTATAATGTTCGCATAATCCCCAGTGCAACAGTCTTGCCGCATTATTATGCCTTTCATTATACAGTCGTTCTGCCTTCGGTATGTCACAATCAGCAACAAGACATGCAGCTGTTTGTCTGTTTCTCCCACATGTTCAATAGACTTTGTAAACCAACGTGTACATAGTCCACTATCTTGGACCGCCAATATTAATCTTTTGTATTTTGGTTTAAATTCACCTCTGCTTAACCATTTCTGCGTCTGATCCTGATCAACATGAGGTTGTTCCAAGAGTTTTCGATACTTGCAACTATATTTATGCATTTTCCACATTTCTTACCTTCTTATCTGGTCCTTCACGTTATATTCTTTATTTTTATTAAAACCCATGCTTTCCTGTCCACAATTCCTCTCCACCAACACTTAGTTTTCAAATTCTCTCACCACTCTCTTCCTTAACAATCCTTTTAAATCTGTCCCTCCTCCTCCCCCCTTACTTCCTCTGTTGTCATTCCTTCCTTAAAACCTATTAATCAAGCAAACCAATTCCTTTTTAAACTTTGATTCCTGACGAGAAGGGCTTAGTTTGCAACTTCACATGCACTGTTTCATACTGAAACTACAGCTTATACAATATATTTTACTCAACAGATAGATCACATAACTCATGTTCTTAAAACTTGATGACTGAGATATACTGTAATCCTAAGTGTTCTTCACCAACTTGTCTACAGTAAAGGAATTTGTCAATGAAATTGTCAATGTTTGCAACAGATTTAAATATTTGTCAATGTGCGTAACTTGCTCTTAATTTTGTTGTATGTGGAGCTTTTCTCCCCGGGCCTCTGCTAAAAAAGGACATGTGTCCAGTCAGCCTTTCCTGGTAAACAAATGTAAAATAAATAAATAAAATTTGTTTTTTGGTACATTCAGTTGCTGACAGATTTTTATCTACTTCTGGTTCGATTTCCATTCCGGCTTGATGCTGATATGCTTCTTAAACAGGGAAGTCACCTTAGAGTTATTCTCCTTATGTTTCAAAACTTTCACTACATTTGGGTCTTGTGAGGTCATCAGATATGTATGAAGTCCTACTATTGCAGATCTCTACATGTAGTGTAGTCAATTTTGAGGAGGCCAATACCTCCTTCAGAACAGGGAATATACAGTCTCGGTATACATTGATTTTTATAAATCATTTGAAGCATCCTTATTGTTTTCCTGTCCAAACTATCCAGCACCTTTTGAGGTCAGTCAGTTACTCAAAAACTGTAAGTTAGGACAGGAAGAGCAAATTTTTTTATAGCTTCGACTTTGTTTCTAGATGTCAATGCTGTTTTTAGTTCATAGGTTCATAGGATGATACTAGGCTATTGACCCAGAGGCCCTAGCCAAGAATTTCACCCATGTTCCCACAAAATCAGCACCTGGTTTCCTTATCCAGCAGGGAATGCATAACCATTGCAGTCTGATAACCGATGAGGATATGGCCCAAGTGGTCTGGAGTGGGATTAGTACCCCTACCTATCTAGTCTTGCACACTATAGATCACAATATTTATTGCATGTGCATTGACTTAAGCCAATGCACATGCAATATTTATTGCATGTGCATTGGCTTAAGTCTAAATAAATGGTTATGTCTAGATTAGAACCATGAATGCCACTACACAAGCTGATTACCCTAGTCCTTTCAGCCACACAAGCTGTTTTATTAATATCAATTTAAGTCTTAATTAATTTAAGTCTTCTAAAATATTCCTTACTGAGTTTTATTTGCATTTGTTCATGTTTTATTGTTGATCCTTCATCAATTTCCAAATATTTATACACCCCCCTCTTGCCCAAGTTATTTTATTTCACATTCCTGTCCCAAACTGATGTTTTCTTGGTGCTGCAGCTTTCCTGCTTTAAAGGTTGCTTTTGCACATTTATCAAGACCAAATGACATTCTTATGTTATCTGAAAAAGATTTGAGTACTTGCAGTTGTGCTTTCAGTTCCTCATTTGATGAACTATACAGTTTTAAATCATCTGCTAAAAGAAGATAAGAAGTCTTTACATTTTGCTGTTTTCTGGGAGCCAAATTCCAGCCATGACCTAATATGTTAAATAGACAGCTTAATAGTTAAGGGCAAGATAAAAGGGCAGTAATGATAGTCACCCTGGAATATCCCCCTTTGAATTTTTATCCCTGGAATAATAAATTGTCCTTTATCATGGCTTAACTGTAAAGTGGTTTGCCAGTGTTTCATGGTCACTGTAATGTAATCAATCAGCACAGAGTGTATCTTAATACAATTTTAAACACTCTTTTATCCATGAATGTGGGATACTATCAAATGCATTTTTGTAGCCTATCAATGCCATACTTCGATTCTTCCCCTTTTTGCAGTTCTCCATTATGACTTTATTTAACATCAAATGTTCCTTTATTCCATATGACTTTCTTAAATTTCTTTTTTGTTCTCTTGCCATTATTGAGTTTTCTTCTAAATGAATATAACCTCTGTTGGCATCAATTCCAGTGTATAGTTTATACATTGTCAGAAGGCAAGTTATTGGTCTATAGTTATTAGGATGGCTTGCAGGTTCACTCTTAAGTAAGAATATTGTTTTTCCTGTTGTTAGCCAGGCTGGGTGACTGTTCTGGGTGTGCATATAAATAGTTCTTACTAAATCTTCACGTAAAGAAATTAACACTGTTAACCAGAAGTTAGGTTTCCTTAACTTTGTCTCTGGTTCATAGGTTCATAGGTTCATACTAGGCTATCTGCCCTGGGGCAATTATAAGCCTAGCCCGATTCTGTATGGCTTACGCCTCCCCTTGATTTGAGTATACTGTGCCCTTTTTAAGGTTTAGTTTACTGTGCCTCTGTCTAATAGTGACACGGGAGTAATCCCTGGGACAAACCTATGATCCCCCATCCACCTATCGAGATTCTTCTTGAAGAGATTCAGAGAGGTGCTCTGCCTCACATGAACTGGAATTCTATTCCAGAGCGAAGGGAGCCTCTGGGTTATGAACCTGTCCCTCCAGCAAGTTCTATTTATTTCTGTGCTGAGGTTCAAGTCCCTCGAGCATGTGGCTCTAAGGGATTTAGATTTACTGAGGTGGAGCATGTCCATTAATTCTGGATTTGACATAGCTTTGTATGTCAGGCATAGATCGCCTCGAAGTAGGCGGTATGCAAGTGAGTAGAGCTGGAGTTTTTTTAACTGAGCAGCATATGGCATCTGTTTGAGACCCTTGATCCTCTTGGTGAGATACTTTTGGGGTCTTTCTAATTGCTGCAGGTGTCGGGTAAGGTACATTCCAAAAGGGGCATTGTATTCTATGATGGGCCTGATGAGGGATGAATAAAGGGGTACGGTTACCTCTCTTGATCTAGATGTGAAACCCTTCGTGATGAGGTGGGCTATATAGAAGGTCTTTCTAACCACTTTGGCAATGTGGTTTTCAAAGGAGAGATTGCTATTAACTTGGGTCCCCAGGTCCCTAATAACTTTCTCTGTACTTAATGGGTTTCCGCCTATGTGGTAATTTGTGGGCACATTGTTTTTGCCAAAGGGTATGACTATACATTTTTTGGCATTTAGCTTTAAACCATGGCTCAGGCACCAGTTATCTGTCTCTGTGAGACCTTTTTGAAGGATGTTTGTGTCAGCTGGAGAGTTGATTATGGTGCCCAGTTTGCAGTCGTCTGCGAACCTGGTGAGCCATAGTCCTCCCACGTTTGCCTGTACCTCGGAAAAGTATATACCGAACAAGAGTGGTCCCAGGACAGAACCCTGTGGGATGCCACTTGTGACCAGTTTCGAGTCTAACATGGCTCCAGCAACTCTCACTCTGTGGGTTCTGTCTTTGAGCCAGTTTGCAACCCATCTTGTGACATAGGGGTTTATATTTAAGCTGGATAGCTTATCTATGATGCCCGAGTGGGGTATTGTGTCAAATGCCTTTGCAAGATCCAGATAGGCTGTGTGGACTACCTTCCCTTCATCTATGGCTTTGGTGACTATTTCGAAGAAGTCAACCTGGTTCAAAAGGCAGGATCTTCCCTTGACAAAGCCGAACTGGGTAGGATCTAGTCTCTGTAGGTCCCCAATGTCTTTGTTTATGAGCTCCATGATGATCCTCTCCATAGCCTTGCAGACTAAGCTAGTCAGGCTTATGGGGCGATAGTTTCCAGGGTCCGTAGAGGTTCCACCTTTGTGGAGTGGGACCACTGTTGCTGTACGCCATTCTATGGGCACATATCCTGTAGTGAGGCTGAGTTTGTATAGCTGTTTTATTTGAGGGATTAGTTCCTCTTGGAGTTCATGTAGGACACAACCTGGGACGCCATCTGGTCCCATGGAAGCAGTGTTTTTTGCTTTCGAGAGGGCAGCCTTCACCTGAGCATCAGAGATGTTTGGGAGGCAGCCCTCTGCTGGGATAGATACTTGCTCTTTTGTGGGGGAGGGGGTGGAGAAGTTTGCACTGAACCTGTCTGCCAGGATACTGGTGATGTCTGTGGGTTCAGTGTATTTTTTGTCGTTTAGAATCAACTCTGGCTGTTACTTCATCCCATTGCATATCCTATACATTTCAAGTTGCATACCTGTCAGCTGTATAGATTTTCGCACAATGTCCAGATTTTTGCCTCATATTTTTAGTTCATTTTCATAAAATTGTGGTTTTCTGGCAAATTAGTGGCAAATCATCAAAGACTGAAGGTAGAAAATAATGACAGATATTTGAGTTTCAGACTTCATAACCTTCAGAAAATTCATGCTAATGCAAAACCCGTTGTTCTATCAACTTTCTAAGTTTGGAAGAGCAATATTTAAAAATTGTCCCTATTTTTGGGCCTTTGCCCCACTTTTATTTATGGCTTTGTCCAGATGTTTTGCTTTAAGAGGTTGAGAGGTACGATTTGAACTTTTTAATCTTTCAATTCTTCTATCAATTTAGCATCTTTGTTATGTTCCACAAGGTCTTCATAGATATTTCTCCAAAATGTATATTTCTTTTTTTGGTGGTGTTTCAATTCCTTTTGTCTTTTTTCCCAATTCTCTATAAAACTTTTTGGGTCAACAATAAATTGCTTGTTTTGTACTTTTCCTTTGTATTTGTCTGTGTACCTTCTAAGTTTTTCTGCCTGTGCTGATATTTTTAGATTATTATTTGTGATAGTGTATGATAAATCCTGATCTGTTATAATACTGCACATTGCTTTTATCATGTTTATCTTTGAGTATTTTTCTTGATCTGTTCCCTCTTCTATACTCCTCTAACAGTGACACGTCTTATCTTAATTGCTTTATAGTTTTCTCTATTTGATACTTCCATGATGGCATTTGATTTCTCTCTTCCTTTCCCTCACTAACATGTGTTGTTGTGGCAAGACTTTATCTGTTATTAATTTAGCTGCACAGTAATATATCTTGTTTACTTCTGTTATATCGCATGGATCTCTATGGGCAGTCTTAATTACTGTGTTCATTTGTTTTAGCAAATCTATAACTACTATGACCACAGACCACACCTTCAAGGAGGTAGATTGAATGCCAGTCATAATGTGTCATATAGATACACCTATGGATGCAAATTTTGCCATGAGTGACCTCAGTAGTGCTACTGCCTCATTGTGACAATACAACAGTTCATATTGTAGTTGCTGCATGTCCTTATGCATGCCATGCAGCACACCCACCAGCCAGCACCAGAGTGATTTAAGTACCAGATGTCTATGTCTAGATTAATGAACTGCACATCAGTTGGTTGATTCCACATCCCACACACAAATGTCAGGGACAGTAAGGGAGCTATTGTGGCATTGGAGTCCACTCTGTCTATCCCTGTGGTGGGTCTTCCTATGTCAGAGGCAGTGCACATATCAGATGTTGCTCCTGATGGAATGCAGGAAGAACCAGTAAAGGACTCTCAGCTATGGGTGGCATGCCAGGCTCTGTTGAAGCCATACATTTAATAGCTACCTCTGCCTACAGTGGCCTGTCTATTTGTGGAGATGGAGGTTCTACTCCAGCATATCATAGACAATGGCACTGTGTCTTTGGGCTATGCTGCCTGCAAGTTACCACCATAAGGAACCACTATAGCCATCCTGAAATCAGTCAGCTATTGTTCCACTGTGCTGAACCCTCTACTAGTGGATACTGAGGATATGCTAAAATATACCTCCATTGTAGCCTCACAGACATATGCTTTGAGCATTACACTGTGGCAGGCAAAGAAGGGCACATGGTAAACTGTGTTATACAACAGTATGGATCTTGTCCCTTGTTGAGTATTGCACTTGCAGACTTCAGGTACCTACAGGACAAGGATTCAAGTAGTCAACAGTGATATTCTCTTCACTTCAGGCATAGGTATGTGTTATGCCATAGTTTTATATTCAATACTACACTGGTACTTTTTGTACTGGTACATGTGTTTTAGGTGCCAGTCCTGCACCCATATCTGGCCATTGCTTGGTAAAAAGATCCAGCCCTGTACCCCAAATGCTCCTCCATCTCCTTCACCTGCTTCTTTCTTGTTGGGCCTCCCCCTGTGCTGGTACTGTCTACCACAATGCTCCAAACCTACTGCTTTGTATGGGAGATCACATCTGTAGCCCTCTTTTGCACCTATTAAAGGGATCTATTATGGTTGCTCACATCAGTCACATCCCACACCATGTCATGCCAGAAATGATTGCTGACCTGCTGGTCTGCACCACCTTTGGCCAGTATCTGCATGCTATGCATGCAGAGGGCCTGCAGTAGCACACCATTCTTTTGGCTTGTGAATTGCTGTAGACATAGGGTGGTCTTCCATCACATGTATATTTATAGACAAAACATGACATTCAGTCAGTATATTAGGCTACCCCATGCATGTGCTCCTGACTATCCATCTATCCATCTATCTGTCTATCTATCTATCTATCTATCTATCTATCTATCTATCTATAGTCCCCCATATAGTTTATGTTTTATTTATTTGTTTATCCTTTGTTTACTGGGTTAGTCACTCTTGGCTAGTAACCTCTTTTCAGGGGGGATACAATGTGGTATTTATACTACTAGGAGGAAATTTGGCCAGAGCATCAGGGAACTTCTACTACACTTCATTGTTGCAAGTGGGAACCATTTTGGAGGAGCATATCCTGTTTCCATTCCAGGTGCAGAGGCAGCCTGGAAAATCAGGGAGGCAGATGGGGAAAGAAGCAGATGATGGTGTGATGAAAGAAATAGAGGAGAAAGCAAGAGACCAGAGAATATGTGCAGGATTCTGAGGAAATGCAGTATAATAGTTAAGGTGTTTGACTCACAGACACAAGGGACAGTGTTTGATTCTCACCTTTTGAAGGAAATTGGCTAGGCTTAGAATGACCTATTAAGAAAGCTAGCCTCATAATTAGCCATAAACTTATGAAACCATAAATCTAAGGAAAAAAGATTGAACATTTTAGAGAGCTTTCTGTGAATGTGAATAGTATTAAAAATATAGTAAGAAGAAGAGGAATTTTGGAGTGGTGTAATACATGTGATGTAGATGTAATTATATTAGAAGACACAATATTTTTTAACAAATGAAGAAAGATAACAAACAGAGAAACTATGGGGAGGAAAGAAAATCTGGAATTTGGGAAATGAAAGATGTTCTGGAATAGCTGTATTCTGTAATAATACAGTAAAGATATTAGAAGCAGCTTTAGCAGAAATGGGAAGAGTAACCATTATGGATTTAAAATGGAAAGAAAACGTATATAGAATTATAACATTATATGCTTATGCTAATTGTAAAGAAGGGGAAAGCTTTTTTCATCAGATTTAGACTGTGTGATAAATATGAATACTATAATATCAGGAGACTTTAATTGTGATTTAAGAGGCAAGCGTACAAAGAAAGGAAGTGATTTAAGAAAAATGTTAGACGTTCTAGGATGTGGTAAGTTACAACTTTGGGACATATATATATATATTTACTAATAGGATTCATATGCCTCATTAAGAGCTGGGGTAAATAATGCACCAGTGTGTACAGTCTATCTCTTCTGATGCTTATCCCCCAAAAATGTTTTTCTAGCTCTGATAGTTTAAACTTATTTCACATATACATGTAAACAAATACATCACACCTTGAGCTATACATGCTTATATAATGCACTAGCAGATTCTTTGCTCCTAATATCACTGAGATCCTCTTATATGCAAAGTCTAGATGTCTGACTAACATAAAACAACTCACAGGTACACAATGAACCAGAAAACCACCCAGTCAGTAGAGCCACAAATGCAGGCAGAAGTATGTTATTTTCTATTAGTATTCTTTGTAGATAAGGTAGACGTATGCATTACTTTAGACCAGATGTTATAACAACCGAGGTTACACGTGATAACTATATCACCCTGCAGAGAGGCAGGCTTGGAGACTCCTGGGGTCCCAGCGGTTGGACTGGTTGGCTGGTGTACTACACAGTGGATGTTACCACACCTCTGCCTCTGTCACTGCTGATTTCCCAAGAAAAAGACAAAAAATGCAGAAAGACAAAATAACAAAGCAACATTATTTATTTGGAAGTAATGTTCATTCACGGTAGCAGACCAAGGCAGCAAGCAATAAATCCAGTTTACGGTCTGAGGAAGCCCATGTGGTGAAAGCGCTTACCGATGTTAAGTTGAATAAAAGTTTTGGTCTTTTTGCATTGTGATCTCGTTTTCGTCTTGAAGCTTATTTTTATGGATTTTGGATTTATTGCTTGCTGCCTTGGTCTGCTACCGTGAATGAACATTACTTCCAAGTGCTGTTATATTTTTATTTTCACGGTAGCGTTTGTCTTGTTTAAGTGCGGACTGTTATTTACTTTCAACATTATTTATTTATTTATGTTTGTTTACTTGGGTAGTACACTGATCACACTTGACCATTTGAAGACACGGCCTAATTGAAAGAAAAAGCATTCGCAAGTATGATACAAAAGTAATGTAACATACAACAAAAGGAGAAAGTTCAAACTATATACAATTGAAACAAATTAATGCAGTCAGATATAATTGGCTTTATGAATTAATAGAAGGATATGTAATTGAGTTTGTGAAAAGTATAATAGTATTTGCTAGAGAGAGACACATTCCAGGTATGGAAGCTGGAAGGAACCTGACTAGCAGGGAATGAGGGATTTATGTTACGTGCTCTTTATAAGGCAGGTTTGTTTGTGTCTTTCAGCTTTTCCCAGTTAGGGGTCACCACAGCAGAACTCTGGTCCGCTAATGATTGGCAGTAGATTTTTACGTACTGAGTTGCCAGCTCTGACGCACAACCTTCAACAAAGGTACGCCCATTCACGCATGTCTCCACACAGAGGACGTTCTAGCTGAGAATCGAACCAAACAGCGTCTTACTGTGAGGCGACAATGCTACCGCAGCACCACCACTGCAGGTACAATGCAATAATAAATAATAATAATAATAAAAAAATGGAAAAATGAGAAGAAATTAATTGTGAGTGATATGTGATACAGTTTATTAAGATTGTACCTGAAATGAAAAAAAAAACAAACAAACCAACAAGGCAACATCCCAAAAAGACAGAAGAATCCTAAAAATAAAACAAATTAGCACACGCTGCATACTTCAGTTAAATGTGGTACATTATATTACAGCATAAGATTCACTAAAGGAAAAACAACTTTAGAGTCAAGGAATACATAATCAATGACTATATTTAAAACAAAAAAACAGAAATGCAACTGCTCTGTGATATGGTGCACCATTTTATTATGATATTACATTAATGCCAGCAATATGATATATTTATGCCACCTAAGGAGAGTCTGGCCTACGTGTTCTGACAGATGATTCTATTTTTCTCAGTCTCCTGAGGCATTGGTGAACATAAAACAGACAGCAATGATCACAATAAGGAAGTAAGGCAGGCCATAGGACAAAATACAGTATACAATGCATCACAGTGCAGTCTACCAAAAAGCAGGTGGTATCATATACTGAATATGTCAGAACAAAGGAAACACAGTTACCACAATAAGTACTGTAATTGTAGCAAGATAAAACACTATGAAAACTCATGAAATCAGCAAGTTAGTTGACCTGAATAAATAGTATAGTTTGATAACTAAGCACAATAAAACTACTCGGGTGTGCACATGTATGGCCCAGAGTAATATATTAACCACTACTGGAAAATATAAGCATGGTTACCACAAATAATGGAAGAATACTATTTGCCTAGACACAGATGTACAATCTAGGCATGGGGTGACAAATAATTGAATAATGTAATTGCTAAAGATATGGCTATATGTTGTAGGTAGTGTAAACACAAATAGAAGTCCTTGACAGTGGACATATAAAGCAAAGGACAACATAATATAACTGAATACAGCAGGCAGTGCAGGCATGAGTACCATGTGTAATGGAAGAGTGATGTTTGCTGGATATGTGGCTACACAGTGTGGTACTGGTACCACAGATAATTAAACAGTGCACTGTTATTTTTATTGATTTGTTTATTTTCTTTGGTAACTAGGATACGCAGCATGAGTCATAGCAAAAATAACCCTTTTAAGTGACAGCCCAGGAAGAAAAACTCCACTTTGATTACTTTAATAACAAAACAAGCTTTATAGGCAGACATAAAATTAGACATACACTGTTAGGAAAGAAGTAAAAGTGACTTGGATGCAGCAGAAATAATCCTAATTGTGCTGTAAATAAAATGAGATATTTAATGTTACGTTTTCCTATGGACTTTATCAGTAGTAAGCATGACCTTCCCTTTTTTCCACTACATTCTGAGAATATTCAGTATTAAATCTGATGACAGAATTACCAATTTTCAGAGGGGGGTTTATCTAAGGAATTCTAATAACAAGCTCTTTGTCCAGACGCACGATGAATTTGACAATTATAAACCTAGCAGGGACTACTTCTTTAACTAGAGGTTTGTGAGAGATCTCTGGACTCTGTCTATACCACATGACAAGCCTGCCTGAATGTTTAACATGTTTGGAATTTACCTGGTGAGGAAATTAATCATGTTTTCTCCTTCTATTTTCTCTGGCACACCAACAATTCTTACACAATTTCTTCTTTCTGAGTCACTAGCCTCACCCAACAGCCAGTTATTTTGCATTAGCAAAAAATCATTGTGCCTTTCTTGCTCACCCAGTCTTCGCACAGTGTCATTTAAACTTGCTTCTGTGCTGTTTCTCTGAGCATTTTGTTGTTAGGTCATATATTTTAGAAGGTCAGGCTGTTTGTTGACATTGTTTTATACATAGTTTACTTTTTATCTATATTATATTATATATTTTTATGGATAATTATTGTATGGATGATAATATCTTCTGGAAATACTTCTTTGTAGATATGGTCTCTTTCCCAGTAGTTTTGTAGACTGATATTTTTGAAGTGGTCTGTTGATATATATCCAGACAGGATTTTTTTGTTTATTCATTTTTGACTAATATAATTTGATCCTGAAATAAAATGCTTGCTTTCCTTCACTTCTGATATTGACTGGATCAAATTTGATAATAAAAGCCTGTGAACCGCAGCGCCGGTTAAACTTTTTCTGGCTCCGCCAAGTCTGCTCTTCAAATTTTCCCTTAAGGAAGCTCTACTCTTAGTATAACCAGACTACTCACTGTATTATAAGCCTAGCACTTGTTCTCAATACTTCTCTACTAAGTAAGCACTCTCGTACTAAGTAAAGCACTACATCTACCTACCACCCCTGTGAATATCCACTTCCCTTAAAGGTATACCACTCCCTTATACTGTTCTAGCATGTCGAGTGGTAGATTACTGGTGTCGTCTCCAGTTCAGCTGGTCAATCTGGGTATCTTGAGACAATGATACAATTGTCTCATGTACACAGACAACCCTCTCCTCCTCCCAACAAACACAAATACATGTGAGAGATACAACTATATAGCCAAACTGGAGGCTGAACTCTCTCAACTCAGGGCTGGCATGACCAGACAGGAGGAGATGGCAACCACACACACAACAATCCCAGTCCCACATAGACCTACCACAACTGCAAACCAAACACATAAAAACACAAAGACATACTCGGAGGCTCTAATAAAAACTTACCAAAACAACAGAGGCTCCCAAAGCAGACATCCAAAAATCCACCACCTCAAAACAAAACACATGCAACACATACTTCAATAAATCAGTGTGTCGACCAATCGCAGCCCTTAAGGCCAAACACCTTGCCTGATACACTAGTAATAGGTGACTCCATAGTCAGACACACTGATGTCCCACTGACCAGGCTGAACAAGGAGAAGGTGACTGTGAGCTGTCTATTGGGAGCTAGGATCCGCCACATAACACACGCACTCATGTCACTCCAAAGCAAGTACAAATATGACTCCGTCATTGTCCATGCTGGTGTGAATGACCTGAGACGTACCTCCCTGGACTACATGAAAAGAGACATAGAGGAGCTCTCCGATTATGTAGCCCAGGCTGGTATGACCCTGACCCCGAGCAGCATCTTGCCCTCACCAAGAACGATACCACAATATAAAGACAAGATGATCAGCTTTAACAATTGGCTCAAGTACTGGTGTCATTCTAAGGGGATCCAATGTCTGTCTGCCTGGGATGATATGTTGGACAAGCCACGCTGCTTCGCAAGGGATGGCTTACACCTGTCACCACTGGGCTTCCGGATATTGGCTAAGGCTCTTGCCACCCCCATAGTGCCTTTTTTAGGCAAGGCTCAAAAGACAAACCCACCTCTTTAGAAAACAAAAATGGAAAAAAACTAAGGGTAATGCTGCTCAATGCCAGAAGTCTAAATCTCAAGATGCAGGCACTTGATGCACTCCTCAGCATGGAGAACATCGCCGTCTGTGCAGTAACTGAAACCTGGTTCAAGCCTCCTGAGAGCACCCCAGCACTACCAAGCTATACCTCAGTATCATGCTTTTCGCCCCAAAACCGGGCCGAACCACAAAGGAGGGGAGTGTCCATATTCATAAAGGACACCCACACCTCCAGGTTAGTAGCAACACATGAAGCATCAGAGACCATACAGGTGCAACTAACCATAGGCAAAACAGCTATACAACTGGTAGCATGTTACAGACCACCCTCCCAATCTCAAGAACCCCACTCAGCCTTCCTGAAGACATTGGAGGATATGAATGTATCACAAAATACCATCATACTGGGAGACTTCAACTACCCAAACATAGATTGGGTACATTATTCTAGCCCTAATACCCTAGCCCAAAGGTTCCTGGAATTCATAAATTCAAATGCACTGGAACAACTAGTCACCTCTCCCACTAGGGGAGATAATATACTAGACCTGATCATCACAAACATAGGGACAAAATGCTCCACACCGGAAGTATACCCCTCACTAGTGAGATCTGATCATAAACTAATCACCCTGGATATACATATCCCACCTCCACCCCCAGCACAAAAGACCACAGTGAAAAACTTCTCAAAAGCAGACTTCACTCTTCTTAAGACTGAGATGGTATCCTTTAAGCCCACTGTGCCAGTGGATACCACATCCCACAATGCCGAATCCTTCACAAATGCTTTCTATGGACATCTCCAAGAATGCATGGATCATGCAATCCCAAACAAATCCAAGTCCTTCTCCACCAAATGTAAGCGTCCTGTCTGGTGGACCTCAGCCATAAACAAATTGTATAACAAAAGAAGGAAGCTACTGCACGTCAGAGCGAAATCCCATGAAGGGAAGACATCTTTGATCAACATTAGCAGAAAACTACGTTCTCTCATAAAAACATCCAAGGCAAACTTTGAGAGAAAAATCACTAAGGACACTAAAGATAACCACAAAGCCTTCTTCAGCTATGTTAGAAACCTGTGTGGAAACCCTCAGATATGCTCAGAGTTGGTTCACAACAACAAAAAATACACTGAACCCACAGATATTGCTAACATTCTGGCTGACAGGTTCAGTGCAAATTTCTCCCCTCCTTCACCCCCAAAAGAAGAAATACTTATCCCAGCTGAATGTAATCTCCCTGTCATCTCAGATGTCCAAGTGAGAACCGCCCTAAACAAAGCAAAAAACACAGCATCAATGGGACCTAACGGTATCCCGGGGTGCGTGTTACGTGAACTCAAAGAGGAGCTAAACCGACACATAAAAATGCTATTTAACCTTAGCCTTACTTCGGGATATGTACCTGAACACTGGCGTACAGCAACAGTGGTCCCACTCCACAAGGGGGTGCCTCTACAGACCCTGGAAACTACCGCCCCATAAGCTTAACTAGCCTGGTCTGCAAAGCTATGGAAAGAATCATTATGGAACTCATAAACAGAGACATAGGGGACCTACAGACACTTGACCCCACCCAGTTCGGCTTTGTAAAGGGCAGATCCTGCCTTTTAAACCTGGTTGACTTTTTCGAAACAGTCACTAGAGCCATTGATGAGGGCAAAGCAGTCCATACAGCATACCTGGACTTGGCTAAGGCCTTTGACACAATACCCCACTCAGGCATAATAGATAAGCTAAACAGCTTAAAAGTAAACCCTTATGTCACTAGATGGGTTGCAAACTGGCTAAAGGACAGAACCCATAAAGTTAAAATCGCTGGAGCAATGTCAGACTCAAAGCCAGTCACAAGTGGTGTCCCACAGGGATCAGTCCTGGGACCCCTCTTGTTCGGCATTTATTTCTCAGATGTTAAAGCAAACATGGGAGGGCTGTGGCTGACAAAGTTCGCAGATGACTGCAAACTAGACGCCATAGTCGGTACACCAGCAGACACACACATCCTACAAAAAGACCTCACTGAAACGGACAACTGGTGCCGTAGTCACGGCCTTAAACTAAATGCCAAAAAATGTATAGTCATCCCTTTTGGAAAAAACAGAGTACCCACAAATTATCACATAGACAGCAACCCACTGAGTATGGAAAAAGTAATCAGAGACTTAGGGACCCAAGTAGACAGCGACCTCTCATTTGACACCCACGTTGCCAAAGTGGTTAGAAAAACATTCTACCTTGCACACCTCATCATGAAGGGATTCACATCCAGATCCAAGGATGTCATTGTACCCCTATATTCCTCCCTCATCAGACCCATGATTGAGTACAATGCCCCATTTGGTATGTACCTCACCCGGCATTTGCAACAGCTGGAGAGACCACAAAAGTACCTCACCAAAAGGATCAAGGGTCTCCAACATATGTCTTATTCTGCCAGACTAAAGAAACTTCAGCTCTATTCAGTAGCATACCGCCTGCTCAGAGGTGATCTCTGCCTGACGTACAAGGCCATGTCCAATCAGGATCTGATGGACATGCTGCACCTCAAAAAATCCAAATCCATCAGGACCACAAGAGCTAAAGACTTAAACCTCGGCACAAGTATGAATAGGACATGCTGGAGGGATAGATTCATAACCCAGAGGCTTCCCATGCTTTGGAACAGGATCCCAGTTCGTATTAGGCAGAGCCCCTCACTGACTCTCTTCAAGAGAAATCTTGATGAGTGGATGGGAGATCGTAAGTTTACCCCAGGGGTCACATCTGTGTCACTGCTAGATAGGGGCACAGTAAACTAATTCTATTATATAAGGGGACCTTCATTGTGTCACTACTAGACAGAGGCACAGTATTCTAGATTTATTCTGTACATTTTTGTACCATTTCATGGGGTGGCAAAAGCCACATCACTATGGCTAGGCTTACAAATGCCCCAGGGCAGATAGCCTAGTACTATACTATGAAACTATGAATAACTTTCTAATAGTAGGGAGCAATTAAAATCTGTTGCATCCAAGCCGCCATCTTGGCCACTATTTGCACCAGTATAAAAAATAAGCATAATAATGTTAGTGAAAAATGAAGAAGTAAATTATAAGGATTATAAGAAATAAATTAGGATAATACTACAATATATACAGCCACTAAAATTATCTTATGAGGGGATATCCTGATAGCGATATATTATTGATTGGTAAGATTTTGTTGCTGTGTTGTGTCACTGTATACAGATACAGTTTCTGTATTCATTTAAGTGAGCCTTGAGTTTTTGTATGAATGATTTAGTGTTTGATTAAGAACTAATATTTAATTTGATAGAGTTTGGATGAGACATTAAATCAAAGCCCCAACTGCTTGAGTTGATGGTAGTGCAGGAGGATGTAAAAGATCCCAATAAAAGCTGGGAAAGTTCCCCAGTGCCCTGATCAAATTTCCACAAGTCAATATGAGTACCACCTCAGATCTCCCCTGATAAGAGGTCATTATCCTAGTGGCTTAGTGGGACTAACCCAATCAAATCAATAAACAAACAAGCAAGCAAATAAATAAATAAAGTTCCAATCCATATTTGATGTACAGGGAGTCATCCAAGCAGTTATGTGACTTGGCCATATGTTGTAGTTGCTGCTGAAGAGATCTTAACTGTCTAGTAGGGCTATAATTTTGGACAAGGCCCTTTACTTAAGGGCATTTGTTTGATTTGTGTACTATATTGTAAACAGTCTTGAGCCGTGTGACTATTAGGTGATTTTGCACATCTAGCTAGTTTATTTTATGTGAAGCTTAACATGATGTGCTTTATTTGACAGATGTGTTGCAAAGTATGCAGTCTTGTTTGTAAGTTTATTCTAACTTCTGGAGTTGAAATTTATGTAAAATAATGCTCCATTTAGAATGTACCTCATTAGACACCTGCAACAACTGGAGAGGCCGCAAAAGTACCTCACAAAGAGGATCCTAGGCAGAAAAAACCTGTCCTATATGGACAGACTCAAAAAAACTCCAACTATTCTGTCTCATATCGCCGACTTAGAGGCGACCTCTGCCTGACTTACAAAGCCATGTCTGACCCAGCTCTGTTAGAAATGCTACATCTAAAGAAATCCCACTCCCTCCTCACCACACACTCCAGAGACCTCAACCTCATTACCACAATCAACAGAACATGCTGGAGGGACAGGGTCATAACCCAGAGACTGCCCATGCTATGGAACAGACTTCCCATACATGTCAAACAGAGCACATCACTAGCCCTCTTCAAGAGAAATCTTTATGAGTGGATGGGAAATAGAAAATTCACCACGGAGATCACTCCAGTGGCTCTACTCGACAGAGGCACTGGAAGCTAAGGTTGGGTGGTACATTGCCAGGGTAATCTTATTGGCTAGGCTTGTAAAGGCTCCAGCGCCATTAGCCTAGTACACACCTATGAATCTATGATTAACAGCGATGCAGCATAGAAAAGGGTAGGAAGGAAGAGTGGTTGTTAAGCTAAGGCTACAGGGTTTGAACGTCCCTTCATTTTAAACTGATGAGTTAGCAGAGTGGCTAAGGCTCCTAGATGATAAACTGCTGAGTTCTAATTGTTGCATGTCAAGCATACAGTTTAAGTATGATTTATAGCTCATCATCTAACAAAACAACATATTCACCTGTGACTTTAACTATCCCTCTGTAGATTGGGAACCTTACACTGCCTCAAACTCCCAGGTGCAACACTTTCTGGACTTTATTAACACAAACTTCCTGGAACAGATAGTGTACATTCCAGTCAGGGGACCAAACATGCCTGATCTGGTACTCACCAACATGGGATAGCATTGTACTCCCCTCCACTGTGTCATGTCCTGACTAGTGAGGTCAAATCACAAATCTGTATCCTTTCAAGTAAAAATAAACATGGAAAACCCAGCTAAATCAGTAACACAAACTATTCTAAGGTAAACAGCATCCTATTGACAGTCTGTCAAAATTCAAGGCTCCCCCACCCTGAGACCACAGCTACCTATGTAGAATTATTCACAGAGTCCCCATATAAACTAGTGAATGACTGTATAGAGGTTGCTGTATGTACCAGATGTAAACCCAAAACAAACACTAAAAACAAACCTCACCAGTGGAATCCTCAACTAAACAGGGTATATTATAAAAGAAGAAAATGCATGGCCAAAATCAGAGAGGCTGCACCCTTAAAGACAAGTGTTCTCTTATACAACTAAACAAGAAACGAAGAGGTCTAATTAATTTCATCAAGACTGTCTATGAGGTTAGGATATTCTTGCAGGGTAAGGACAATCACAAGGCCTTCTACAGAAATGCTTGAAAGGTAATACATAGCAATGTGCTGAACTGGTGGTGAATGGCACCACCTTCATTGATCAGGATGACATAGCAAATCTACTGGCTGATAAATTCACATCAGACTGCACCCCCCCCCACTCCTCCCCAGCTCCACTCAGGCAAATTCCTCTTCAACATACTACCCCCAACTATTAGCAAGGGCCAGGTGATGACAACACATACTAAAGCCAAGAACACCATTTCCATGTGTCTTGACAATATCCCTAATTGCCTCCTGAATAGTTTAAAACATGACCTTTCAGGACCACTTGAGACACTGTTCAACTACAATCTTGAAACAGGTTACAGTCCAAGTGAATGAAAGACTGCAGAAGTCATTCCTCTTCATAAGGGTGCACCACCAAATGACCCACGGAACTATAGACACATCAGTCTAACAAGGCTAATATGCAAAGCCATGAAACGAATTATCATGGAAATGATAATTAAGGACATTGGCAACTTGCCAATATTGAATCCATCTGATTTGGCTTTGTTAAGGGAAGGTCATGCCTACTTAACTTGGTAGACTTCTTGGAGAGGGTCACCGAGGCAACAGATGAGGGTAAAACAGTGCATACTGCATATCTTGACTTTTATTTATTTATTTATTTTATTTTACATTTGTTGACTGGGATAGTCTGACTGGATTCATGCCCATTTTCAGCGGAAGCCCGGGGAGAAAAGCTCCAAGGTAAGCAGATACAATAAAAACAATGAAAACATATTAGAAATATGGTACAGACAAAGAATACATAAGCAAACATGAATAGACAAGTTCAACAGGTTAGAGTTACTCCCTGGTGACTTATCCCAAGCATTCAATACAATATCCCACTCAGGCATTAAGCTCTCTGAACTATGCATACATCCCTACATAACTTGCTTTATTGTTGGCTGGCTAAGATACAGGATCAAAGAAGTCAGAATCAGTAAGACCACCTCCACCAAGAGGCCGGTCACTGGTGAAGTACCCCAGGGATCCATGCAGGGTCAGCTCTTGTGTGGCATCTGCTTCTCTGAAGTCAAGGTCAAGTTGGCGGATGACTGTAAACTGGGAGCTATTATAGATTCCACCCAAATTACCAACATCTTCAAGAGGGTTTAACACAGATAAATGACTGGTGCCAAAGCCATGGCCTAAAACTGGATGCCAAAAATCCATTATAATGCCCTTTGGGAAACAGTCAACCCAAGTTAATTACTTCATCAATAAGACACCCCTAAGAGTGGACCCAGCAGAAGGGGATCTGGGAGCATATGTAGACAGCAATGTGACCTTTAATCAGCATATAGCTAAGATATTAAGAAAATCTATGCTCCCCAACTTACAGGTAAGGGTATGGCATCTATTTCCACAGAAGGTATAGTACCTCTTTAATCTGTCCTTATCATTGAATACAATGCCTCCTTTGGCATGTATCTACCGAGAGACTTGTAACAGTTGGATGCCCACAAACGTTTCTTGCTGGGAGAATTCATGGCATGAATACCCTATCCTACACTTATCACCTAAAGGCTCTATCTCTGTATTCAGTTTCCTACAGGCTATTAGGATCTTTACCTGGGTTACAGAGATTCCCCACTCCTAGCACCTATAGATTTGTTGCACATGTGCAAAACAAACAGCACCAGAAACACAGGGATCTGAACTTAATTTGTGACAAGGTACTATTTCAATGATATCTGCTATATTTCAGGCATTCTTTTACAGCTTTGTACTGTATTTTATCTAAAGTTGATGTATTTCCTTGACTCTGCTTTAAATTTTCTTTGTGCATTTCAACTTTTGTGTTGAGCAAGTACTGATTTAAGGTAATATTTTAGGTACTATTTCAATGATATTTTCTGTATTTCAGGCATTTTTACTGCTTTGTACTACATTTTACCTAAAAGTTGATGTATTAACATTGAAACGGCTTTTAAATGTGCTCTGTGCATTTCAACTTTTGTGCTGATATGAGAGCGCTCTTTCTGACAGTTCTATCTCACTGTTTTCTGCTGTGCTTCAAGCATTTATACTGCAGTTTCTCCTAATGTTCATTTACTAGCCTTGAAATGACTTCTAACATATATTGGGCTGCATAAAGCACAGCAGTGATGCGTTAGTGCTGATTTACAGTACTAACTCAGTATTTAATGCTTGAAATTTGTATTGCATTTTACCTAATGCACATTTGTTAGCCTTTGTAAGCTGTTTGTAACGTCTAACTACACTGTAGTGGGTTTATTGCTGTATAGTCTTCATTACACTTACACGCTTAGCTTTCAGTGCATCATCTTAGCATATCTAAATCTGTTTGTACCAAGCTAATTACTTGCTGCCACATTTTTTATGACTGCTATACCATATTTCTAACATTCTGCTACTGATTTTTTATGACTTGCTGTCAAACTTTTTTATTTTTATTTATGATATGTAACTGAAGCATAGTTAGTACATATTTATTCTGGTTGTAATTAATCTCTTTGTACTAAAACAATATTGTAACTCACCTTTTCCTTACCTTTTAGCTCTTTACTGGCCTCTTGCTATTAGAGCTGCTTATAGGTCGTACTTTGCCAATGCTCTCTGCACTCTGCTCTCTCCAATCCATCTTCCTGCTACCTTCACTCTGCTCTTATACTCATTGCCTTACAATTGTTGTATTTATTTTTACCTACCAAACTCACTTTTTAGTCCCTGTTCCACTGCATTTATTCATGGGTACAAGACTTTTCTCCACCTCTCTTCCACATCTACAGCATCATTTATCACCTGAACAGATTTTCATCCAAACTCGGACCCTGCTGCTTGCAGCCTAATGTATGTTTGTTTTTTTGGATTTTCTGTATGACCAACATTATTTTGCCTACTCTCTAATTTTTGTCTGTTCATCACCACAATGCATTAATTGCCTATTTTGCTCTCCATTTTTCTTTACACGTTGATAATCTCTATCACCTCTTTCTTTACACGTTGATAATCTCTATCACCTCTTTCTTTACACGTTGATAATCTCTGTCACATCTTTCTTTACACGTTGATCATCTCTATCACCTCTTTCTTTACATGTTGATAATCTCTATCACCTCTTTCTTTACACGCTGATAATCTCTATCACCTCTTTCTTTACACATTGATAATCTCTATCACCTCTTTCTTTACACGTTGATAATCTCTGTCACATCTTTCTTTACACATTAATCATGTCTATCACCTTTCTTTACACATTGATAATCTCTATCGCCTCTTTCTTTACACGTTGATAATCTCTGTCACCTTATTCTTCCTCTTCTATATAATGTTCTTATTTTTTTTTCTGTCTGCATTATTTCTCTAGTGCTACTCACATTTTAACCTTCTGTAGTTTTGATAATTCTAATTTTTCCTTTTTCCCACTTATTTGCAAGCTCTATCAGTCTTTTCTTCTGCTTGTGTTTCTCCAGGATCTGCAAACTTGTAACTTAACATTAGCATACTACCCATTCCTAGTCTAATTTTACACACTTGCACTGTTACAAAAGGACATCAGAAATTCCTTACTGATTGTTTCTTTCCTAGTTCGACCTACAGTTCCAACTGAGTTCTTCCCACTCCGTTCACCCTTACTGCGCTTGGGCTCACTCTGCTCCTCTAACCTACCCTCACCTCAACATTTATAGCCAACAAATCCCACCCCTTCTGACATCACTTCCTCTCAATAACAGCCATCACTCCAACATACCACCCCCTTGACACCATCTACCTCCTGCCCCTCTTTCTACCTACTCTCCATTACTCTACTTTTCTTCACTAACCTAACACAATTTCATTCTTTTATTCAACTCCCTAACATACTTACATTATTTTATTCAAACTTCCCTTATAAGCCTCTGCTAGCTTTATTCAACTCCCCTTATAAGCCTCTTTTTCTTGGCATTTATATTACTTTGCTTCACCTCTTTTTCGTAACATTGGTATTACTCTATTTCACCCTCCTCATCCACCATACTCAGTATTCTTCCTCTAGTAAAACATCTTAGCTCCACTTCTCTTCCCCCCAACTCAGGTCACCAACAAATCCTTTCACTCCACTCTCTCACTTCATTAATCTATCCTGTTATTACTTCTGACTTCCATTCCTATGTATATATATCTCACAGCCGTTATATAATCTCAATATTACTCTTCCAACCAGCTTACCATGCTTCACTTAAGTTTCCTCTCCATATTCCTTTTCACTCTTTCTTCTCTCTCATCCTACCTTATCCCAGTACCCCCTAAGTCTATGTCTCCCTTGTGCTCTTCCACTCTATATCACCTTGATGATTACTCTCTACTAGTTTCATCTAACATCTGTCAAATTTCTTCCATACTCTGTCAAAAAATATTTGACTGCCCTATCCCCCCACCTAACATCAAACTCATTTCTTATAACTCCCCTACTACAACTAGTTTATTTCACCTGTTTAAAACTCTGTTACTACTATGTGGAGATATTCATTTTAATCCAGAACCAAAAGATACTCCCTTACCATCTTCTGGTCACAGTTATTCAGGTCTCAATAACTCAATTTCCTCTCTATAAATATACATAGTATCTGTAACAAAGTCACTGAATTCCATGCTTGGATTACTCAATACTCCCTGACATACTTGTTATCACAGAAACATGGCTTAAACCCCACATCAAGGACTCTGAAATCCTTCTCCCAGGTTTTAATATGCTAAGGTCAGACTGTCTCAATAAAAAAGCTGGAGACATCACTATAGTCTATCCATCACATTTTTCTCTTACCCCCTATAACCAGCCCTTTCCCACCTTCAACAATACTGAACTGTCTCCAATTTTAAGTTAAATAAATACAAAAACCTCCATATTGTCTACTGTAGAAGACATGTTATCCTGGGTGTCATCCAACACTTCTCATGAAACCATTATCCTAGGAGATGTTAACATTGACTGGCTGAAACTGTCCATAAACTTCCCCACTTATATAGTATCATTTTTGAATTTTTACATCACCCCACCTTTATCATCAAATCCAACCAAAGTAGCTCAATCATAGACTGATTTTAGTCTCCCAACCTAACAACTTTTGTCAAACTACAACACTTCCTGATGCCATTAGTGACCATCATCCCACCTGTACCACCAGACTTGTCCCCCAACCACACAAACAGCATGTATTTAAAACCATCCGTGGCCTAACTAACTTTAACCCACTTATGTTTACAATATTTTAAGCTCTATAAATTAGTCCTTCCTTAAATATACCATGAAAGAGAGTTGGACAAACAGTCCACACCTCACCAACTTAGATAAAAGATTTATTGAGTGCTTTCATCCTTGTAGTTAGACTTCATTTTTCGTGGTATTTTTTCTACAGTTTGACTTTTTTGTTTTTTATTCCTTCCTTAAATACCAACTTCCACATTAAGCAGTTGCTAAATTCAGTTCCATATTTCTGAATACATTAGCCTAGCTCCCTCCAGAAGGAAAAGAATCAAATCTAAATTTTCTCTTGGCAATCATCACATACCAAATCCATCATGCGTGACAAAGAGACAAAGCTTGGAAAACATACAGGAACAAAAATATCCTACAAACCTGTCTCACTACAAAGAACTGCATAATCTAGTTAAAAAATACTTGTCATCAAAGACAAAAAAATCATATTACTTAGAGCCTCAGAAAACATCTATGTCCAACCCAAAGAAATTCTGGCTTCCTATCAAAAACATTCTTCACCCTGGAACTCAATACCTCAACCATCCACTAACTAAGGGGGGGGGAGGTTGGCATAATGGTCAAGGTGTTTACCTTACAGACACAAGGTGCAGGGTTTGATTCTCACTTGGGGTAATTGGCTAGGCTTAAAAATGGCCCACAAGGGCAGTTAGCCTAGTGCTGAACTATGAACTATGAACCACTCTAACACTGACACAGCCTCATAGGGTCATAGGTTCATAGCATGATACTAGGCTATTTGTCCGGAGGCCCTTAAGCCTAGCCAAGAATTTTGTCCATGTTCCATCAAAGTCAGCACCTGTTTCCCCTGTCCAGCAGGGACACAGGTGGGATCCCAACATTCAATACCTAATTTATAGAAAGTATATTTACCATTACCAACAGCTTCACCTCTACCTCTACCAGTATCTCACCACCTGCTACCCTCCAAGTCTCCTTTCTCCCTCAAACCTGTCCCAACATCACTTATCAAACTGCTGCTTAGTAAACTTAGACATGGCTTTTCTTCTGCTGACAATCTTCCCAATGAATTTCTAAAAAACTCCACAAATGTCATAGTCTACACTGTGTGTACACTCATTAACAGATCTATTAATGAAACTTATGTCCCATTCCTCTGGAATGAGTTCTTCATTGTCCCACTGCATAAGGGTGGGAATTCTACTGAAATATATAATTATAGGCCTGTAGCAGTGCTGTCACCTCTATACCAAATTCTCGAAAAATGCATCCACAAACAACTCCTCCACCATTTACCTGTAAACAATCTTCTCTCTCCTTCCCAGAATTCCTTTAGACCAGCACATACTACCTCTGCATCTATCTTTTCCTTTCATGAGTCAGTCAATATAGCCCGAGAGATGGGAAAGTTAACTCATCCCTATTCCTCAATCTATCTAAAGCTTTTTATACTGTCTCTCATCCTCGACTCCTATCTCAACTGTCTTTCCTTGGCTCTGCAGACAATACCTTAAAATGTTTCTCCAGTTGTTTATCTGGCAGACATCAGTATATCAAATGTGACTCTACTCAATCACCTTATCTACCAGTCAGCACTGTTCAAGGCTCCATCCTAGGCCCTCTCCTCTTCAATATATTTATTAACAACCTTTTGTCTGTCTCTAAACACACAATGTTAATCCAGTATGATGATGATTCTATTCTAATCTGCTGTTCTAACAACCTTACTCCACTACAAACTTTAATACAAGACACCGTTAGCTCCATCAAAGCCTAGTTTACCAACAATCAGCTCTTACTTAATCCCAGAAAGACTAAACTCCTATTACTCTTTCCTAAACAACATTGTCTTGACAAATTAACCATCATAATCTCATCACTAAACAGCACAGCAATTGAGGTTGTCCCTCATTGCAAACTACTAGATGTTACTATTGATGACAATCACAAATTTGACTTGCATATAAATAACATTATTAAATCAACCCATCAAAAACTTGGCATGTTATATAGGGTTAAACAATTCCTAACTAACTCTACTAAAGCTAAACTTGCTGCCACTTACTTCTTACCTTCCCTTCTTTATGCCTCCCAAAACCAAACTCAACCAGTGTTACAACAAAATAGCAAAATTTGCCACAGGTCAACCTCATCAATCGCATCACTGCCTATCTCTTAAACAGCTTAACTGGCTTGAACTTTCACTGCAACTACACATGAACCAGCTACTTCTTACTCATAAATTACTCAACAACCCCTAGTTTCTCCTGCCATCTCCTCCATCTTACAATGCTGCCTTCTTCATCGGGATCTACCCTCTTCAGATAAACATCTTCTATCTATCTATAAACCTCTGAGCTCAAGCGGCCTTGGTGTCTACTCTTATTGTCTAGCCAAATCTTGGAGCAACTTGCCTCTAACTATTAGACAAGTCCCTCACTACCAAACATTCAAGCCCCTCCTTAAAGAACATCTTTCCAAATCTTGGGTATGTTCATCTTCTTCCCCTACCTAGCTATCATCTTGTCTTAATATCCTCCTAGTCCTATTGATCTTCCTATTCTTTATGTTCAATATAACGTCTATAACCTTTCTACCTAGAACTCTCTACCTTTACACTTTTTATTCTCTCCCTCTGTTCTTCTCCCTCCACCAATCACTCTATACACTCTGTATCAAATATAAGTTGTAGGTTTAATTCTTACTTGTAAAGGCCTGCTAATTCCTGCTAGTAAAATCCTATTTCCAGCTATGTACTTTTACTGCTAGTAAAATCCTGTATCCAACTATGTATTTTTTTTTACCATATGTAATTCCTCACTGTTTAATGCCCAGCAGTTAATTATTTTTCTCTGTCCTCTTTATATGGAGCTTTTCTCCCCAGGTATCCACTGGAAATGGGTAATCTCTACCCAGTCAGACTTGCCTGGTAACAAAATATCAAATAAATAAATAAATAAGCAGAATGTGCTAGAGAGACAGACATGTGTCCCAAAAGATCCCTGCACTATGGAATAGGCTCCCCATCCATGTAAAACAGAGTTCATCGCTGACCTAGTCAAATAAAACCATGACAGTTGGATGGGAAATTGCAAATTTACCTCCGGTCTGGCCCCCATGTCCACTATGAACACATGCCTTCAATAACAAAAGTATTATCCTAAGTAATATCCCCTACAAATCCTTAGTTACCTCCCCCCTAACATGACCCCCCCCCCATATAGACACCAATGATACTGAGGACCCAAATGGTTTGGGGTGTGTAGCTAGGCTTGTAAAGGCCCTAGTGGTCATTAGCCTAGTAACAACGTGTGAACTTACAATGTTCCTATTTTCTTATTTATTTTTGATATTCAGACACACCCGTCAAATCCTTCACACACTCTCAACTGTCTAAAAAATACATGGCTCTGCTCATGTTCTACACCAGGTTAATCAAATAGCTCCTTAATTTGTAACTGTGACATCATTATCCTCCATTTTGCTATTATACTTTATACAATTGATAATTTATTGCCTCTTTTACCTATACCTTATACTACTATTAACACTACACAAACGTATTTCTCCCTTTTGCGTATTCCCCTATCCATATCCCACACTTTACTAATAAACACATAGGTTTCTATCGTTTACTTTTCCTCTCCTGTAATTCTCCTCCTCTCTTAACCCTGTCCTATAAGATATGTAAACTAAGTACATTATAATAAACAAAAATGATTTAACTATCAAGCAGAATCATACAAATCTGAATCGTAATTGTAAAGACCACTTGTCTTGTGTATATAGTCTCCTTAGCAATATCTAATGTCTATAATTAATGTGCAGGTATGTTTCATCTAATATGTGTAAACATGATGTGCTACCCATTATTGTATATTCTTTCTTGTATGTGAGAACATTAATTGTTGCTCTGTAATAAGCTAATGAAATCTAATGTAATATGCTAATTGTTTCTAGAGCTTTTCTTCCTGGGCCTGCACTGAAAATGGGGACACACCCAGTCAAACTTTCCCAGTAAATAAATATCAAATAAATAAAATAATATAATGCAATTAATGTGTAGGTCAGACTTCAGATGCTGGACTATTTTGAGACCTAGTAGTTTTGTTTCGAGTACATGTTCTATAGTGACATTTGCAAGTGAAGAACTTTTAAAATGTGGACTTTGGTGTTGAGCAGTAGTTAGGGTAAATACAATAATTTTTATATGTAAAAGTAACTGGGAGGCATTTAAATATGTTTCAGTATTGCAGGGACCTTACTGTACATTCATTTGAAGTTGGTTTAAGGTTTTTGCTGAGGAGGTAATGGTGGAGTCATCTGCGTATTGTACTAAAAAGACTTGGTTGTGCTTTGCTAAAGATATGGCTATATGACACAAACACAGATAATGGAACAATATAATTTTTCTAAAGATACAGTTAATGTATGACTAAAACAATGCAGTATATAACAACCCTGTGGTATGTAAACCAAAACAGTAAACTTTGCCAAATAGTGCAGAAACTAAGGGTATTCTTGAAATTTTGGTCCCTAGAATTAAGGATGCACTACTGGCTCCTATATAGACACACAGCCATTAGAAATGCACACTGCTGACCAGTTTCCAGCAAATAAATACATACAATAGTGCAGTTTTTCCTTTTTCCTGGCAGAAAAGCATATAATTTTATGTATTTTATATAATTCCCTTTTGGATGAAAGTCCCAGAGGCTATTCTTTCTTACCTCATTCAGATGACAGCACTCCTTTCATGGCCAACAACTAGGCGGCCAGAAGAGATTTTTGTTCTAAGTCTCTAAACCTGCTGCTCTGAGTGTAACATATAGGCACCCACATCATAGTGGTAGCTAACAATATTCCCTAAGGAAGAACACACATGCTCAACCATATACTCTGCAAGAGCTATTGGAATTCAAGTTGTGTAACCACGCTCACGGTCTCTTCAACAACAGTTACCTAGCAACTGGGACTGGGATCTACCTATCCTCAGAGTGACAAAGTCGACATATTGTGAGCACCAAATCACTCCCCTCAGTGTGTTGCATCATCAAAATCCTGTGTCATCCTGACAACCTAGATCTTCCAGAACCTGAGCCTGTAATCAAACTTGAGTCATTTGTGTTACAATTAGGGTATATGCCTCTGTTCCACAGAACCAGGTTTATATCAAGTTTATTTTGAAAGAAGTTAATAACTGACTTCTAATTCTAAGAGATGCTTACCCCATAGTCTTGAAAGACATTCTGTAACATATCCATCGATTTTATTAAAGTGGAGACGGCACTTACCCCAAAACATGCTACCTAACATGGTAAGGTCTTTTCTTCACAGGCACAAGGCAAAGGGTTTGATCATGGCCTCTGTACTGGTCACTGTTTGTGTGGGGTTTGCATGTTTTACTTATGTTTGTGTGGTATTTTTCCTACTTCAAGGATGGAAGGTACTGAGTTCTAGTCTAAACTCCCCGGTGAAACTGCAGAGTTGTACTAACAAAGCAGCAGAGATAATAGGGTATCCACCTACTGGGGGAAAGGTTGTAGAGAACAACAACATTAGGTATCAACTGTCATGCATGATAATTTTTAGGTTTAAGAACCCAGATCACAGTCTGCAGTCTGCATTACATGTCAGAGCTAGACACTCATCAGTGTAAAAAGTGGGTATAACTACTTTGATCACATTGACTAATGCTGTCAAAAATAGGCATGGGTATTTTACATGGATAGTTGGGTTGAGAACTTGGTCTACTCCAACCTACACTATCTGTCTCTATTGGACAGTGTGTGCCTGTGATAAAGCGCAGCAGCCCTGACTCAATTAGCTATTGACTAGGTTGTGTCCAGTTGCCACTGTGAATTACCTGAGATAGATCTGTTTAGTGAAAGCTGAAAGTAAAACCAATCAACCTACCCAAAATGAACCAGGGATTTCCACACTGAATATAAGTTCACTGACCGGACATAGCTTGGAAGTGGATGGCATGATGGTAAGGAGGAAGCTGAACATCCTGTACATGCAGGAGACAAGGTGGAAGGGCAATGTAGCAAAGCTACTTGGTTTGGGATCTGGACTGTACTTCTCAGGTGGGAGGACAGACTAGAAATGGTGTGAGAAATGTATTGAAAGAGAATCTTCTGAAAACAGTAATTGATGCCATCAGAAATGGTGACAGACTTGTTGGAATTAGACTGTAGTGTAAATATAAGACAATATTCATAATTTCATTCTCTGCCCCACAGCAAGTTTGTGATAAAGAGGAAAAGAGTGTATCTTGGCAACAGTTGCAGGATCTACTAGATAAAGTGGGAAAGATTAGTTGGTGTTGTTAATGGGGAACTTTAATACTCATACAAGAAGAGACAGAACAGGATGTGAAGCTTGTCTGGATCTACATGGGTGGGGCAACAGAACTGAATAAGTATATTCTAGAGTTCTGTGTGGCAAATGGCTTGATGGTGTCCAGCACATGGTTCACGAAGAGAAACAGTCATAAGATCACATACAGGAGTGGTCAACATGCAGCTCAGGAAGGAAAGGGTGTTGGGGTAGAGTCAGTGATTACAAAGTCATCCCCAAGGAAATTATTGCCCTCCAGCATAAAACACTGATGGCAACTATTAGCTGCAAGCAGTGGTCAGAGAAGTCTCTAGGAACAACACAGACTAAGCTGAAGACCTTGAAGCTGACTGAAGGAACACAGGAGTTCAAGGAAATACTCACACTAGTAGCATCTCGGGAAGAAGAAGAAATAGATGGAAATGAAGAAGAATGACAGTATCTCTAAACAGTGCAAGTGAAAACCGTAGGACAGATATGCAGTTAAGCCAGGTATGGAAATAAGGTACATATGGAAAGTTGATGGCAGAATGCCAAAGTCAGGGAAGTTTTCAAAAGACAGAAGTGATTTAGAAGAGGTGGAAGATAGAAAAGATAGAACAGACTAACAAAGAATACTAGCTTGGGTAACAAAGAGGCTAAGAGACCAATCACAATGGCAATAACAAGACATCATAGGATCATATGATCGTAGGAACATAGGAGGTTACTAAGCTAACAGCTCTAGGGCCCTTACAAGCCTAGCCAAGTTCAATCTGTGTTCCCAAGTGTGTCTGGTTCAAGCAGACACTAAAACCAGCTTCTGGAACAAGGCTCAGAGATGACACAAAGAAACACTATCAGGTAGTAGGCAAAGACAGAAAGATAAAGAAAATAGTTATCAACTACCACTTGTAAGGGATGCCACCAACACTCCGCTCACTAGTCCAAAAGACATTAGCAGCAGATGGAAAGAGTACTTCCAGCAGCTTCTGCATTGAGAAACCCCCACAGAAGCCATATAGGTTCATAGGTGTGTACTAGGCTAATGGCTCAGGAGCCTTTACAAGCCTAGCCCATAGGATTTCCCTGGCATAATGCAACCCGACCTTAGTTCCCAGTGCCTCTGTCGAGTAGAGCCACTGGAGTGATCCCTGGGGTGAATTTGCTATTTCCCATCCACTCATCAAGATTTCTGTTGAAGAGGGCCAGTGAAGTGCTCTGTTTGACATGTATGGGAAGTCTATTCCATAGCATGGACAGTTTTTGGGTTATGAACTTGTCCCTCCAGCACATTCTGTTGATTGTGGTAATGACGTTAAGGTCTCTGGAGCGTGCGGTGCACAGGGATTGGGATTTCTTTAGATGTAACATTTCTAACATAGCTGGGTCAGGCATGACTTTGTAAGTCAAGCAGAGATCACCTCTAAGTAGGCGATATGAGACAGAGAATGCTTGGAGTTTTTTGAGTCTGTCCATGTAAGACAAATGTTTAAGGCCTAGGATCCTCTTTGTGAAGTACTTTTGCGGCCACTCCAGTTGTTGCAGGTGTCTAGTGAGGTACATGCCAAATGGGGCATTGTACTCAATGATTGGCCTAATGAGGGAAGAGTAGAGGGAGACAATGACCTCTTTCTTCCTGGATGCAAAACCCTTAGTAATGAGATGTGCCACATAGAAGGACTTTCTGACCACAGTGACAATGTGGTGGTCAAAAGAGAGGTTGCTGTCAACCTGTGTTCCCAGATCTCTTATAACACCTTCTGTGTTCAGTGGACTACCATCAATGTGGTAATTCATGGGAACTGGGTTTTTCCCAAATGGGATAACGGCACATTTTTTAGCATTGAACATATTAGTTTCTGGGTTATGAACCTGTGCCTCCAGCACGTTCTGTTGATTGTGGTAATGAGGTTGAGGTCTCTGGAGTGTGTGGTGCGTAGGGATTGGGATTTCTTTAGATGTAGCATTTCTAATAGAGCTGGGTCAGACATGGCTTTGTGAGTCAAGTAGTGATCGCCTCTAATAAGTAGGGGATATGAGACAGAGAATACTTGGAGGTTTTTTGAGTCTGTCCATGTAAGACAAATGTTTAAGGCCTAGGATCCTCTTTTTGAGGTACTTTTGTGGCCTCTCCAGTTGTTACAGGTGTCTAGTGAGGTACATGCCAAATGGGGCATTGTACTCAATGATTGGCCTAATGAGGGAAGAGTAGAGGGAGACAATGACCTCTTTCTTCCTGATGCAAAACCCTTAGTAATAAGATGTGTCACATAGAAGGACTTTCTGACCACAGTGGCAATGTGGTGGTCAAAAGAGAGGTTGCTGTCAACCTGTGTTCCCAGATCTCTTATAACACCTTCTGGGTTCAGTGAACTACCATCAATGTGGTAATTCATGGGAAATGGGTTTTTCCCAAAGGGGATAGCGACACATTTTGTGGCATTGAACTTAAGGCCATGGTTCTGACACCAGTTGTTGGTCTCAGTGAGGCCTTTCTCTAGGATGTCAACATCACTTGGGGAGTTAATAATAGCTCCCAACTTGCAATCGTCTGCAATCATTGTCAGCCAGAGTCCCTTCGTATTGGCCTGGACTTCAGAGAAGTAGATACTAAACAGGAGAGGACCCAGGACTGAACCCTGTGGGACTCCACTCGTGACTGGTCAGCAGTCCGACTTGGAGTCAGCTACTTTCACACTGTGGGTTCTATCTATGAGCCAGTTTACAACCCACCTAGTGATATAGGGGATGGTGCCTAGCTTAGTGAGTTTTTCTATGATTCCTGAGTGGGGAGTGGTATCAAAGGCCTTGACCAGATCAGGGTATGCTGTATGAACCACCTTGCCTTCATCCACAGCACTGGTGACTGACTCAAAGAAGTCAACCAAGTTGAGCAGGCATGATCTACCCTTCACAAAACCAAACTGTGCAGGATCCAGAGTTTGGAGATTCCCTATATCCTTGTTTATTAGGTCCATGATGATGATGCGTTCCATTGCTTTGCATATCAGTCTCAACAAAAAAACAGAAGAGTCCTTGCAGTGAGTTGAAGCAATTTAATGAAGCAATTTAATTAAGTGCTTTTTGTTTGCAGAATCTGCAAACTTCTTCAGATAAAATAAGACAGAAAATTAAAGGAATATTAACCTACTAGTTCCACATTTACTATAGTGATATTTAGTATATACTACATATATTTTCATTTAAGGTATTAGAAATGTTATAGTAAATTAAGTTTAGTTATGTTTATCATTTTTTTTTATTTTTCATTTTATTTTTATGTCTTTTTGGATTCTGGGTTAATGGTTAGTAAATGTGGAGCTAGTAGTTTAATATTCCTTTAATTTTGAGTCCCTTGGTTACACTAGGAGTGTGTTTATTGGCTTTTATAATCATGTGATTGTGTTTAAAACTTGTGAATTGTATGTTCTTTCATACTTGTATTTTATCTGAAGAAGATTGCAGATTCTGCAAATGAAAAGCGGTTAATTAAATTGCTTCATTAAATTGCTTCAACTCATTGCGAGGACTCTTCTGGTTTTTTGTTTTGTTTTTTAGTTTGTTTTTGAGATTTTAACCCAGTTTGCATATTATCAGGCTAATGGGGGCGATAGTTACCAGGATCTGTAGTCGCTCCTCCTTTATGGAGGGGGATGACTGTAGCAGTGTGCCATTTGGTAGGGACAAAGCCTGAGGTGAGGCTGTGATTGAACAGGACACATGGGTGAGGTGCCAGTTCACTCTGTAGTTCATGTAGAACACAGCCAGGGATATTGTCAGGTCCCATAGAGGCTGTATTCTTGGCCTTGGACAGTGCTGTTTTAACCTGTGCAGCAGTAATACTCAGTGCCTGGCAATCTACTGGCATTGTGATTGGCTCTTTGGGGGGGAGAGAGGGGTAAGGTTCGCACTGAATCTATCAGGCAGTATAGCGGCAATATCTGTTGGCACAGTATAGGAGGGTACCATAGTGCAGTAGCACAGAGCAAATCTGGGTATTGCCTTACTCCTTCATGCACAACCTGCAATGAAGGAGTAAGAAGATCCCACGCTAGAAGAAGTAAGAATGGCACTAAAGAAAAAGAAGTCAGGGAAGGCAGCAGGCTCAGATGAAGTCATAACAGATATGATGAAGATGAGCGAGTTAGGAAAGAAATTGCTTCTAAGGGTACCAGTATCAGAATGGAAAAAAAAAAGGTGTATCCCAAATTATTAGATAATAAGTATTCTAGTGTTAGTATAAAAGAACAAAGGGGGCATTCACAACAGTGGTTGGTACAGAAGTATCAAACTCCTCTCACACTGCATGAAAGTGCTGGAGATGGTGACTGATAAACAATTACACAGAATAGTAGAAAGAAAGAAAGATATGAGATTAGCAGTTCTGATTCAGATCAGGATGCAGCATAACTATCCCACTGTTTTCAGTTAGAGAGATAGTACAGAAGAAGTGAGAGAAGAGGAAAGAGTCTAAGTGGACATTCCTAAATTTGGAGAAAGTAAATGACAAGGTTCCAGGAAAGCTGGTTTTGGCAGTTCAGCAATAGTTTTATCCCCTGGAAACATTTGTAGAATTAGTGCAGGTTATGTGTTCATAGATTCATAAAAGGTTAATAGGCTAATGGCCCTAGAGGCCTTACAAGCCTAGCCATATTTATAGGTTCATAGGTGGTTACTAGGCTAATAGCCCTAGGGCCTTTACAAGCCTAACCGTGTAAAAAACGGAGTACCCTTATTGACCATAGTTTGATGGTCATTGTTAGCAGAGTGATTCTGTGATCAGCACTGACTTCCCTTGTCCATGATGGACATAGGTGCCACCCCCAGGGAGAATTTACGGTCATCCATCCAGTTGTCAAGGCTGAGCTTGAATAGGGTCATTGAGGAGCTCTGCTTCACATGGTGTGGGAACTTATTCCAGAGAAGCGGCAATCACTGAGAGACATATCTGTCTCTCCAGCATGTTCTGTTAATGTCACAGGCATGGTAGAGATCCCTGGAGTGAGTTATTGTTGTCCCATTTGATTTGCAGATGTGCAGCATTTCCATTAGGGCAGGATCTGAGACTGCTCTGTAACCCAGGCACAAGTCGCTTCTCAGCAGCCTGTATGATACAGAGTACAGTGGTAGGGCTTCCAGTATTTCCATGCTTATCATGTTTTGGAGGCCCTGTGTTCTCTTGATTAGAAACCTCTGTGTTTTCTCGAGTTGCTGCAGGTGTCTAGTGAGTTACATACAGAAGGCAGCCTTGTGCTCAATTAGTGGTCTGATAATGGTCGAGTACAGTGGAGCTATAACCTCCCTGGTCTTGGATGAAATGCACTTCTTTATGAGATACGCAATGTAGAATGCTTTTCTTACCACTATGGACACATGGTGAGCAAAGTTTAGGTTGCTATCAAACTGTGTTCCGAAGCCTCACACCACTGAGTTTCAGCTTAGAGGGCTGCTATCTATATCATAAATAGCAGGGGCTAGTTCTTTGCCAAAGGAGATAATGAAGCATTTTTTGGGTTAAGTTTTAATCTGCAAGTTTGGCATCAGTCATTTGTCTGTGTCAGACCTTTCTCTAATATGTTAACATTGTTGGGGGACTCTGTGATTGCTCCCAATTTACAGTCATCTGCAAACTAGTTAAGCCACAGGCCATCTACCTTTGCCTGGACTTCAGAGAAATATATTCCAAACAGTAGAGAGCCTGGCACAGATCCTTGTGGTACTCCACTGGTAACTGGTCTAAAGGTAGAGGTGGACTCCCCAACTTTGACATTGAGCATTCTGTTGGTGAGACAGTTGGCTACCCATCTAGCTAAGAAAATTCAGGGTCTCCAGCACATGCCTTATGTGGACAGACTGAAGTCACTGTCACTGTACTCAGTAGCATATAGACTACGTAGAGGTGACTTATGTCTGGTTTACAGAGGTATCTCTGACTCAAACCTAATGGAAATGCTGCACATTTGTAAGTCAAATGGGACTAGAGTCACCTGTTCCACTGATCTCAGTCTAGCCTGTGACATAAACAAGACCTGCTGGAGAGACAGATACATCTCTCAGAGGTTACCACTCCTCTGGAATAGGCTTCCAATTCATATCAAGTAGGACACCTTCACAATCCTGTTTAAGTGCAAACTGCACGACTGGATGGGAAACCAAAATATTTTGGCTCGGATTGCCATGGCTTCTCTCCTGGACATGGGTAGTGCTTGCAAGAAAAACTTTGTTGCCAGACAGTATCCCTCATCTAGTATTATACTGGCATTTATCAGCTAGGCTTGTTAAGACCCTCGGGTCAATAGCCTAGTAACATCCTATGAACCTATGAACTTGTGTATGGGTTAATCCCCAGTTGGGAGAGTTTCCCTGTAATACATGAAAGGAGGATTGTGTCAAACTTCTTGGCTAAATCAAGATAGGTGGTATGTACTATTTTGTCCTCATCCAGGGCTTTGGTGACATTCTCAAAGAAGCCCATTAGGTTTAATAAGCAAGATCTATCCTTGACAAAATCAAACTGGGTTGGATCAAGAGTTTGAAGGACGCCTATGTCCTTGTGGATAAGGTCCATGATGATTCTTTTCATGGCCTTGCAGATAAGGCTGGTTAGGGTTATGGGCTGATAGTTCCCAGGGTCAGTTGATGGACTCCCTTTGTGCAAGGGGATTACTGTTGCTGTTCTCCAATGTGCTGGGTCAAAGCCAGTTCTCAGGCTATGGTTAAAGACAGTGCCAAGTGGTTCCACTAGGTCATGTTTTAGATGGTTTGGTAAGCAGTCTTGGATGTTATCTGGTCCCACAGAGGCCATGTTTTTGGCTTTGGGGAGTGCTCCTATGACCTGTTCTTTTGGAGATACTTGGTAGAGGACTCATGTTAGGAAAGCTTTGGGGTATGTCTGGTGGGGACATGGGATGAAGGTATTGCCAAATCTGTCAGGTAGCAAGTTGGCAATTTCATCAGGTTCAGCGTGAGTGGTGCTGTCAACTATAAGTTCGGCACACAGCTGAGCATTCACTTTTAGGTTTCAGATGTAGCTAAAGAATGCCTTATGACTGTCTTTAGATAGGGATGCTAATTTAGCCTCATAGCTAGCTTTAGAGGACTTAACAAGATACCCGATTTGCTTGTTCAAGCTGTTGAGTAGGTTCCCTCCTGTTCTTAGATATCAGTTTCTTTCTTTTGTTGTATAACTTATTTATACTTACAGTCCACCAGGGTGACTTGTTTTTATGGGAAGACCTGTTTTTGTTTCTGTTAGGTACAGTTGAGTCAATGCATTTGTTTAAGTGGCTGTATAGAGCATTTGTGTATTCCTCTGCATAGGAGTCATTGTTAACCATGTTGACAAGAGCTTTGAAGCTTTTTATCCATTGCTTAGTAGGCAATAGTTTGCTTTGGAGAAATCTTTTCAGTTTTTTTACTTGTGGGGGGGGGGGGGGTCAGGTTTGATCTTTACTTCAAATGAGACAGATTTATGGTCTGACCTTACCAAGGAGGGCAATGCACAGAGGGTAGTGCAATGACCCCCCCATGTTCTTGAGCACTAGGTCCAGGACATTTGAGCTCCTTGTGAGGATGCAGACCAACTGTTCCTGGGTATTTGAATTAATAAAGTCCAGGAACCTCACAGCAATCGTGTTTGTGCTCATGTCGAAGGATAGTTGAAATCTCCCATGACCAAAGTGTTTGGCTGTATACTGAGTGACACTAGAAAGTGCAGGTAGGCAGTGTATGTCTTCTGGTTCATGGTGGTGGACCTGTAGCTGTCAAAGATGTGGAAGGGTATTTTACCTATAGTTAATTGGATCTGGAGTAGCTCAAAAGAGTCGTACTGTTTCACTAGTCTCAAGGTGTATTTCGATTTAATGAAGATGGATACATCTCTACCTTTGGTTCTTTTATGCTAGTTCCGAGGTATAAATGTGTGAAAGGCATTTTAGCTTTGTACAGACAGGGTGCTCTCAGCAGCCTTGAACCAAGTCTCAGTGACTGCACAAACGTCAGCATCTTCCAAGGTAAGGAGTGCTTCCAGGGAGTGCAGTTTACTGTTTAAGCTCCTATATTAAGCAGCATAACCCTGAGTTTGTCTTTAGTGGATTTCTTTATGTCAGAAGTTTTGTTGTTTGGACTGTGAAGACTGTTAAAGAAGGGTGAAGGCTGCCAGCCTAGCCAGATAGAATTTTGCAAATAATTCTGTCATTTGTAAATATGAATGTAAACTACAGGCTTGTTGTCTTAATTGTAAAGATAAAATGTTACATGTGGAACTGGAAATAAATGTGACAACAGTGCACTCTACTGACCAAAGTAAAGCATGTGGTGACCCTTTGAAGTAACAGTGGTGCCGGAAAGTCTAGATGAAGAAATTCTTTCTATTGTTTTAACCAAAAGTTAAATTGCTAGATTTAAACATGCACATGTATTTTCATTGCTCTGTTCCTGACCAGCTGCAAGATAACAAAAGGGAGATGTTAAGAATATAAATGCAGTTAATGTGTAGCCTGGGAACACCAGGAAAGTGTAAAAGAAATGATGTAATGTTTATCAAAACTGCAGTTTCAATTTAAACAGAGAGAATCAGAAAGCATTAAACATTTTTGTCTTGATCATCCAACTCACAGCACTGCCTGTTGTCTTATGTAAGTTACCTTAGAATTGTGTTTTCTTTTAGGGATAGCTAGAAACTAGAAAGATTATACTAAGTATTTTTCTGTGATGTCAGAACTGCACTACTGATTTATTTTAAGTCTTTCTCTGTGATCTCTGAACTTTTGACTAGCACTGTGTATTAAGAAGTATTGTCTTGGCTTTTTATTATTTATTATTAAATATTTTAAAACCTTTTAACTGTGGCTGGTTTGTGTAGGGATAATTTAAGCTCTTAAGACTACTTACATGCCTTTGGTAAAACTGTACATTCTAATAGCTTTAGCCCTGGGCTATACTACCAATTGGATAATAATATTGCACAGCAATTATTGGACACCCTTTTAAGTAGCTGATAATTATTAGCTGGGTGGTGGCAGTGATTTCTACCATATAGTCTGGGTAAGAGGAGCACAGATGGTGAACCTGTGCCAGCCTTCCCCAGGAGTGTCTGTGGGGTTGTATAAACTTATCAAAGTGTGTGTGTCAGCTACTTGGGCAGGGACTTGAAGCACTGGTTGGACAGAGAGGGTGCTGGAGATTTTAGTTTGCCCTGCTAGGCTGAGATCTGGACCCTATAGCTGTGCCAGTGGGGAGTCTTATTGGGGACCTGGAGAGCAAGGGAGTGACCAGCTCCAGACTGACTGTGATCTCTGTGTGTGCTTAAGGGAAATTGCACTTTACTGTGTGTATTTGTTATCCTTTCCTCATATACGAGACACCCTCTCTGGTGTTAGTGGTGAGGATTGAGGCTCCTTGATTGCTGGACATGGGCACGGGCATCACATATTAATTGTCTGGCAGTGGTTGGGATATCCTCACATATTAATTGTTTGGCAGCGGTGGGATATCTACATCACATATTAATTAGTTGGCAAATACTAATTGGCTTGTAGTGGTGGTGTGGGTATAAAACAGCCATGCAGTGAATACTCAGAGTTCAGATCACAATTGTTTTATTTCTTTTGTTAGCTTAGTTAGACAGGGTGAGCAGGCAGCATGTCAGCAGAGGAGTATGGAAAGCTGACAAGGAGCCAGCTGGTGGAGATGTGCCAGGCTAGGGGACTGGTGCATGGATGCCTGAGTAAGGCAGACTTGATTGCCTTGGTTACAGCTGCATCAGAAAACAGCAACCAGGAGGACAATCAGACTGGCAGTAGAGATATAATTCCCTCAGAGAATGGACAGCTCAACCTTTCTACAGTGGACTTAAAAATCCAGCTGGAGCTAAAGAGACTTGAGTTGGAATCCAGGAGTGTGGAATTAGAAGCAAATGAGAGACTGCAACATTTTCAGGCTGAGGAGAATGAGAAACTGTTATATATACAAGCTGAGGAAAAGGAGAGGCAGAGGCAGCATGAGAAAGTGATGCTGACTCTTCGCCAGAGTCATGGAGGTAATGGGGAAGGGAGTAACTGGACCCCAGAAGCAAAAAGGTCAGTAAATTTCTTCTGCAGTTTAAAGAGGGGGATAATTTTGATAGTTTCATTCATATGTTTGAGAGGGTATGTAAACAATATGAAGTTGACCAAGGGCTCTAGGTACGGTTCCTGACCCCCTTACTCCATGGTAAAGCTGTAACTGTTTTATCTAAAATGTCTGACTTTGCATGTTTTGATTATACTGCTGTTAAGAAATGTATTTTTGAAGTGTTTAAGCTAACACTTGAAATGTGTAGAAAAAAGTTTCGTGAGCATAGATGCAAGGCAGATGAAAGTGTGTGTGAATATGTTGCTAAATTGAGCACTTATTTTCATAGGTGGGTGAGTGGATGTCAGGTCACCACTTTTGAAGGGCTGGCAGACGTTTTGGTGAGGGAACAAGCCCTTAGCACATTGCCTGAGGACATGAGGATCTGGTTAGCTGATAGACAATGTGCTACTTCAGATGAGTTGGGGAAGAAGGGAGACCTATACCTGGCAAGCAGGGCAGCCCTGCACAGGAAGGGGACCCCAGTACTGCTCATGGGTCTAAAGGAACCCTTGGTGGGCAGCACAGACTGCCCCAACAGAATCTGCCAGTAGCAGGGAAAGCTACTTGTCCAGGTATACATCCAGAAGCTAGGGTTAAATGTTTTGAATGCAACCAGTGGGGCCATGTGGCATACAGGTGTCCATGGAGGCAAGGTGGGGAACAAAAGGCGAGGGAGCCAGTAAGTGGGAAAGATAAAATGCCAATAGTAGGTTGTCTTGAGACAACAGTGGCACTAAACTACCATCCTGCAGATGTCCTGAGAGGGAAGAATTTGGATGAGGCAGTACCATGTGCTTATACAGTTACATGCAGTCAGGCTAAGAGACAAGCATATGGATCTGGTAGCCGGGGGAGACCCAGACAGACTGCATACTTGCAACCAGGACTGGTGATGTGGTTACTTCAGGGAGGAATCTACTCTGTAGCAGTGAGACTGAATGTGAGCCACAGCTGCTTGTGGGTACTGATGGTGCCTTGGACAGAGTGACTGCAAAGGTAGAGGTGAGTAGTAGTACCCAGGCTGACAGTGAGGCACCACTGTCAGAGGATGCCAGACTTCCTATGGAAGGGGAGCTGAGAAGTGTTACAAGGAGAGAGTTGAGACAGGTTCAGCTCTCAGACCCTACATTACAAGGCCTGAGGCAGGCAGCTATGGAGGCACCTGATTCTCAAGGGAAGGGGGAATCTGTATACTGGGACAAATGGTTACTGTACAGAGAATGGACCCCTGAGGGAGGGCTAGAAGGTGAGAGACTACAGCAGCTGGTAGTGCCTAGAGCCTACCATCTGGCGCTTCTAGCCATAGCCCATGGTATTCCCTCTACAGGTCATATGGGCATAAAACATACAAGGAGGAGTATTATGCAGAACTTCTATTGGCCTGGAATTTCCAGAGATGTAACAGGGTACTGCAGGACCTGTGAGCAGTGCCAAAAGGTAGGTAAGGCAGGAGACAAGGTGAGAGCTCCTTTGATGCCTTTGCCTGTGATTGAGGAGCCATTTCAGAGGGTAACTATGGATATTGTGGGTCCTCTGAGTACCCCAAGTTCCACAGGGAAAAAGTATATCCTAGTGGTAGTGGATTATGCTACACGATACCCTGGGGCAGTGACTTTGTCCTCCATTGAGGTAGAGAAGGTGTCAAATGCTTTGTTAGAGATTTTCAGCAGGGTAGGTTTCCCAAAAGAAATACTGACTGACATCAGACCTGCTGGCTTGTCTGTGGAAGTCCTGTGGGGTGAAGCACATGAAGACCACACCCTACCATCCCCAGACTAATGGTCTTGTTGAGAGGTTAAACTCTACAATCAAGTCCATGCTATGAGCATTTGCAGATCAGTTTAACAGGGAGTGGGACAAATATTTGCCCCATCTGTTGTTTGCTTACAGAGAAGTTCCTCAGGAATCCACAGGTTTTTCACCCTTTGAGTTGCTGTATGGGCATAGGGTAAGGGGATCTCTAGATTTAATTCGAGATGAGTGGGAAGGTGAGTGTGAGTCTCACAAGGAGTCTGTTGTGGCATACATCCTAAACCTCAGGACAAGGCTCAGGGAACTCATGGGCTTGGCCCAGGGGAACCTGGCAGAAGCCCAACAACAGTAAAAGGTGTTTATGACAGGAATGCTCGAGCTAGAGAGTATGCTGTGGGGCAGCAGGTAATGGTTCTCATTCCTGTCAGATACAACAAGCTGCAAGCAGCTTGGGAGGGATGCTACAAGGTGGTAAGAAAGCTAAGTGATGTTAACTACATGGTGGAACTGCTAGGCAGATGGCAGGGGCACAAATTGTACCGTGTTAACATGATGAAGCCATGCCATGATAGGGTGGCCCTTGTGCTGAGCATTTGCAGTGGATTGCAGGAGGAGTCTGAGTGAGATCTGGGGACTGATCTCCTCAGAGAGGCTCAGGCTAACACCTTGGTGGAAGGGGTAGCAATGTCCCAGCAGCTATCTCCTACCCAGGTTTGAGAAATCCGAGCACTGTTGCAGGAATTTGGGGGCATGTTCACTGGGAAACCAGGGTGCACCCACCTGGTGTAGCACCAGGTGGATACAGTACCCCAAAGGCCTATTAGGGAACCCCCTTATAGGGTGCCTGAGAGAGTCAGACAGACCCTGAGGGAGGAGGTACAGGAGATGTTGGAACTAGGGGTGATTCAAGAGTCCAACAGTCCCTGGGCCTCCCCAGTGGTGCTGGTGCCAAAGAAGGATGGCAGCACCAGTTTCTGTGTGGACTACAGGAAATTAAATAGTCACACAGAGTGAGATGCTTACCCCATGCCTAGGACAGATGAGGCCCTAGAGCAGCTGGGTGGGACTAAGTATCTTACAACCATTGATCTTACCAAGGGTTACTGGCAGGTGCCCTTGACTCCCAGTGCTAGAGAGAAGTCAGCCTTTGTGACTCCTTTTGGCTTGTATGAGTTCACAAAGATGCCCTTTGGGATGAAGAATGCCCCAGCGACTTTTGAATGGCTGGTAGATTGTATCCTAGCAAGAGCAGGAGGGTTTGCCCTTGCTTACCTAGATGGTATTTCCATCTACAGCCATTCCTGCCCAGAGCACATTCAGCATGTCAAAGAGGTGCTGGGCAGACTACAGAGGGCAGGGTTGACCATTAAGCCGAGCAAATGTCAGGTGGATATGGCAGAGGTCGCCTACCTAGGACATAGAGTGGGGAGTGGTAAGATAAGGCCAGAACCTGCTAAAGTGGAAGCCATTCAGGCATGGCCTGAACCTGTTACTAAAAAGCAGGTGAGGGAATTTTTAGTGAGAGCAGGGTACTACAGAAAGTTCATCCCCAGTTATAGTACCAAAGCTGCTCCCCTCACAGACCTGACAAGGAAGAACAGGCCAGGTAAGGTTGTGTGGACTCCCAGCATGTGAGCAGGCATTCCAGAAGCTTAAAGAAGCTTTGGGAGGACCCCCTGTGTTAGCCAGTCCATATTACAGCAAATAATTTGTTTTGCAGGTGGATGCTTCAAACCATTGGGTGGGGACTGTACTTAGCCAGATTTCTTCAGAGGGGGAAGAGCACCCAGTGGTTTATCTCAGTCATAGGCTCCAACACAGGGAAGAATGCTATGCAGCTGTAGAAAAGGAATGTCTAGCCATAGTGTGGTCATTGCAGAAACTTCAGCCTTATCTGTATGGAAGGAAATTCACCGTTATGACAGATCACAACCCCCTAATATGGTTAAACAGAGCCAGCCAGCAAAATGGCATGTTGCTAAGATGGAGCCTAGGGTTGCAAACATATATGTCAGTGCAGCACTGCAGTGGGAGTAGCAATGCTAATGCAGATGGGCTCTCAAGATAGGGAATGGGGTGAGGTGCACTCAGATAGACCTAACCCTCTCAAGCAGCATTTCTCAAGGGTCACTTGAAAAACTAGCTTGAGTTCTCTGGGGGGAGAAATATGAAGACTGGTAGAAAAGAGTGAAGACTGCCAGCCTAGCCAGATAGAAGTTTGCAGATAATTCTGTCATTTGTAAATATGAATGTAAACTACAGGCTTGTTGTCTTAAATGTAAAGAAATACTGTTACATGTGGAACTGGAAATAAATGTGACAACAGTGCTGTCTACTGACCAAAATAAAGCATGTGGTGACCCTTTGAAGTAGCAGTGGTGCCGAAAAGTCTAGATGATGAAATTATTCCTATTGTTTTAACCAATAGTTAAATTGCTAGATTTAAACATGCAAATGCATTTTTATTGCTCTGTTCTTGACCAGCTGCAAGATAACAAAAGGGAGATGTTAAGAATGTAAATGCAGTTAATGTGTAGCCTGGGAACATCAGGAAAGTGTAAAAGAAATAATGTAATGTTTATCAGAACTGCAGTTTCAATTTAAAGAGAGAGAATCAGAAGGTATTAAGCATTTTTGTCTTGATCATCCAACTCACAGCACTGCCTGTTGTCTCATGTAAGTTATCTTAGACTTGTGTTTTCTTTTAGGGATAGCTAGAAACTAGAAAGATTAGACTAAGTATTTTTCTGTGATGTCAGAACTGTACTACTGATTTATTTTAAGTATTTCTCTGTGTTCTCTGAACATTTGACTAACACTGTGTAGTAAGATGTATTGCCTTGTGTTTTTATTATTTATTATTAAATATTTTAAAATGTTTTAACTGTGGCTGGTTTGTGTAGAGATAATTTAAGCTCTTAAGAGTACTTGCATGCCTTTGGTAAAACTGTACAAAGCCACTCTAATAGCTTTAGCCCTAGGCTATACCACCAATTGGATACTAATATTGCACAGTAATAATTGGACACCCTTTTAAGGGCCTTTGTGTAGCTGATAATTGTTAGCTGGGTGGTGGCAGTGATTTCTACCATATAGTTTGGGTAAAAGGGACACAGCTGGAGAACCTGTGCCAGCCTTCCCCAGGAGTGTCTGTGTGGTTGTATAAACTTATCTCAATGTGTGTGTGTCAGCTACTTGGGCAGGGACATGCAGCACTGGTTGAACAGAGAGGGTGCTGGAGATTTTAGCTTGCCCAGCTAGGCTGAGATCTGGACCCTATAGCTGTGCCAGTTGGGAGACTTATTTTGGACCTGGAGAGCAAGGGAGAGACCAGCCCTGGACTGACTGTGATCTCTGTGTGCTCTTAAGGGAAATTGCACTTTACTGTGTGTATTTGTCATTCTTTCCTCATATATGAGATGCCTTCTCCGGTGTTTCTGGTGAGGATTGGGCCAGGGCATGGGAGTCACATGGACATTGCATAAAAAATACACTATGGGGGAGGCAAGTGTCTTTGCCAGTATCAGAAAGTCTTGAGGGGACAGTGAAGGCCACATCTGGCAAAGCAGAATCGACTGTCTCCCATGTCTTCCCAGGCAGACAGATACTGGATCTTCCTGGAGTGATACAAGAAGCTAAACCAATTATTTAAATCAAACATTTTTATTTGTATTGTGGCATCATCCTAGGTGAAGGTAGAATGCTTAGGGCTAGGGACATACCTGCCTGGGACACATTATCTGAGAGTTCAATCATGTCTCTCTTAATAGAGTCCAGAGAGGTACGTCTGAAGTCATTCATACCATGTCATAAGGAGTAATTGTTGCTGACTGACTTGCGTGCATGATTTGACAGATCCTTGCACATGACAAGCAGCTGAACATGACCTTCCCCTTGTTCAGTCTGGTGAGGGAGACATTTGTGTGTCTCAATGTTGAATAGCCTATAACCAGAACATTAAGTTTTGAGGTGTTTTGCCTTAGAGCTTAATTGTTGCGACATTGATATGTGTGTCATTATGTATAGCAGTGGATTCTGTTCATGTACCAGTATGTGTATGTTGTTTGTGCTTGGGATGTCTTTGGTCTTTTGGTAGGCTGTTAGTGAGTACCTCTGCATATGTGGGTTTATGTGTCTTGACCTTATCTTATGTGACAGGGGAGTTCTGTGTGCTGGCAACCTGTGGTATGTCTTGTTTACTGTTATGTAAGAGGACTGATTCTAATTTCATGGCATAGTTACATTTCTTACATACTGTATTTGTTTGCTTTAGGAGCAAGTGGTTGTCAGTATACATGAGCTGATTGCTGCATTTCCTCAGTATATTGGCTCAGGTTGGCTGGAGAAATGGTAGGAAACTGTCTGTCCATTATGGCAGGGATATATTGTAGTAACTAGTGGGGATGGGCTAGATGGGCCAGGATTTGCTTGTGAGACTAACAAAGGTGGCTATTTTGTGGGGGGCTAACGGTGGAAGACTGCATTAGCACCTCAGACTGCACAGTTGATAGCTCGCTGGTTAGCAATGCAGAACTGCATCATGCACAGAGAGACAGTGGAGTTAAGGAGGGTTCTCTAGCTGATATGAAGGGAAAAAATTGTGTTTCTAAGCATTTGTATCTATAAATGGCAGCCCTAAACCCTGTTGCTTGGTGCCCAGCTATGCTCAAATTCAGTGCTTTAATACAAATGACGTTAAACAGTTTTAACACAAAGAAACTAATGTGAAAGCCCAAAACTGAGCCTTATTCCAACAATCCCCAATTCATATGGGTCTTGGGCTGCACACTTCTGCCACAAGGGTGGAGGACGGCATTTTTAATGTAGGATGGCTGGTTTTAGTGCTGAATAAATACCAAACAGCCTAGATTCAGCAAGTCTGAATCTAGTCTATGCTATAAAATGCAGAAGTACTAGAAATTCAAACTGCAGAAAAAATAGTCACAGCAATAGAACGGCAAAGATGAAAAACAATTAGTCAAAATGTAGATCAGAAAAAGTGCAATGCAAGCTTAGAATATATTTATATTTTACTGAGCACAGAGGATGCCTTGGATTTAGTTCAGATTCACTCCAGATCACCGGCTAAGGTTGCCAAATTCGGAGCAGCTCCTACAAACTGAGCCTTTATCCCAAGTTGCCACAATTGTCAGTGGTTAGGTGAGTGAAGTTCACAGAAGTAAGGGTCTATGGTAGTTAATAGTGGCTTTCTTTGTCCAGGATGGGCATGGGCACCATCCCAGGAGGGAATTTGCAGTCACCAATTCATTGATCATGGGTGCTTTTGAAGAGGGTTAAGTAGTTGCTCTATTTCATGTGAATTGGAAGCTTGTTCCAGAGAAGTGGCAGTATCTGGGAGATGTATCTATCACTCCAGCATGACCTGTTCATGTCAGAGGCTAGGTTAAGATCCCTGGAGTGAGTTACCCTAGTGCAGTTTGATTTACAAATGTGTATCAATTCCATCTAGGCCGGGTCAGAGACTGGCCTATAAGCCAGACACAGGTTACCCCATAACAACTTGTAGGAGACCAAATACATTCACAGGGCTTTCAGTCTTTCTCTGTACCTTGTAATGTCCTGGTGAGAAACCACTGTGGTGTCTCAAGTTGTTGCAGGTGTCTGGTGAGGTACATGCAAAAGTGAGCATTTTGCTCAATTATTAGTCTGAGGACGGCCAAGTAGAATGGAATTTTAACATCCTTAGAACTAGATGTGATCCCTTTACTTTTTAGATGAGCCACATAGAAGGATTTCCTTACTAATGTGGATATGTGGTGGTCAAAGTTCAGATTGTTATCAACCTGAGTACCAGGATCACATACCACTGGGTCTATACCTAGGCATGTGCTGTCTGTAATGTAATTAGCAGGGATGTCAGCTTTCCCAAAGAGAATAATAATGCATTTTTTTTGCATCTAGCCTTAATCTGTGGCTTAGGTACCAATCCTTTGTCTGTGTTAACCCCATCTGCAACACATTAAAATCACTGGGGGATTCAATGATTGCTCCCAATTTACAATTGTCAATGAACTTAGTCAGACACAGCCCATCCAAGTTTGCTTGTAGTTCTGTGAAATAAATTCCAAACAGTAAGGGGTCCAGCACAGAACCCTGTGGTATGCCACTGGTGACTGGTCTTTTGCTAGAAGTGAAGTCATCCACTTTGACAGTATGTATCCTGTCGGTGAGCCAGTTGGCTACCCATCTGCTAATGTAGGTGTTAATTCCCAGCTGGGAGAGTTTCTCTTTAAAACCTGGGTGGGGGATTGTGTCAAATATCTTGACTAGGACAAGATAGGCAGTATGCACTGTTTTTCACTCGACCAGGGCTTTGTTGACTTTCTTAAAGAAATCAACCATGTTTAACAGGAATGCTCTACCTTTAATTAATCTGAATTGAGTTGGGTCCAGAGTATGGAGATTACCTATGTCCTTATTAATAAGGTCCATAATAATTTTTTCCATGGCCTTGCAGATAAGGCTAGTCAAGCTTATGGAGGTCTAATTCCCAGGTTTAGTTGATGCTCCCCCTTTATGCAGAGGGATTACTGTTGCTGACCTCCATTTCGCCGGAAAATATCCAGTTCACAGGCTGTGGTAAACAGAGATCCAAGTGGGTCTGCTAGGTCATATTTTAAGTTGTTTAAAAGGCAACCTGGGATGTTGTCTGGTGCTATTGGTGATGTGTATTTGGCCTTGGAGAGCTCAGAGATGATTTGCTCTCTTGAGATAATAGGCTGAGGAATGCTGGCAGGTATGCTTTGGGGGATGACTGGAGGGGATAGGGGGATGACGTTTGCTCTAAATCTGTCAACTAGCAGGTTAGCTGTAACTTCTGGTTGAGTCTGGGTGGTACCATCCACAACCATTTCAGTGCATAGCTGGGTATTCCCTTTTTAGATTTTGTATGTATTTAAAGAATGCCTTGTGATTATTCTTAACTAATGAGGCTATTTTTGCTTTGTAATTAGCTTTGGAGGACTTGACAAGATCTCTAATTTGTTTGTTTACGTTAGAGAGGGATTTCTTCCTCTGCTGAGCCAGTTCTCTCTTGTTTTTGAATATTGTTTTTTTCCTATTGTTGTATATCCAGTCTATACTTGGGGTTCATCAGAGGGGCTTATTTTTTCAGCAAGGCCTGGTTTTAATCTGGTTAGGTAGAGCCGAATCTATACAACTGCTTAAGTGGTTATATAGGACATTGGTGTACACCTCTGCATAGGAGTCCATGTTATCTGCGCTCAAGAGGACTTTGAAACTTCTTATACAATCACTTAGTAGGAGGTAGTTTGTCTTTGAAGCTTCTTGTGGGTGTGCTGATTAGCTTTTCCAGACCATTCGCATGATAAGGTCCAAGAACCTCTGAGCCAGCATGTTTGTGGTCATGTATGTTTCACAGTTGATGGTAGGATAATTAAGATCACCCATGATTTAAGTGATGAACTGCATGGCAAGTGACTCCAGTAAGTACAGGTATGCAGTATGCTTTTCCTTTTTCATGGTGGGGGACCTACAGCTAGCTATGATATGGTTGGAGGCTTTGCCTATAGTTAATTTGGTGTGGAGTAATTCAAGAGAGTCTTACTGTTTGACCAGTCTGTGGGTGTATGTATCCTTAATGAAGATGGACATACCTCCTCCTTTGGTTCTTTCTTGCTCAGTTTGTGGTCTGAATGTATGGAAGGCATTGTAGCCATGAATGGCTGAGGTGCTTTCCATGCCTTTGAACCATGTCTCAGTGACTGCACAGATTTCCGCATCTTCTAAAGTGAGGAATGTTTCAGAAAGTGCAATTTCTTGTTTAGACTCCTAGAATTAAGCAACAGTACCTTGAGTTTATATAGAGAGGATTTCTTATGTTGGGAGGTTGCTTATTTTGATGCTGCCTAAAAAAGACACAGTAGAGGTGGCTAATGTCTTTGCCAGTATCCAAAAGCCTATAGGAGACATGTGCAGACAATTCTGGCAAAGCAGTGTGGCTTGTTGGCCATGTATTCCCAAGCTGACAGATATTGGATCCCCTTGGACTGACACCAGAAGTTAAGCTGATTATTAAAGTCAATCATTTTTTTGTTTGTATTGTGACATCATCCTTGGAGAAGGTGGATTGCTGCTTAAGGATAGGCTTATACCTGCCTGTGACACATAATCTGAAAGCTCAGTTATGTCTCTTTTCATATAGTCCAGTGAGGTATGTCTCAAGTCATTCCCCCCACATGGACTATGATGGAGTCATACTAGTGCTTGTGCTAGAGTGACATGAGTGCTTGAGTGACTTGATGGATCCTGTCACCTGACAGGCAGCTAACTGTAACTGCTCCTTTCCCAGCCTGGTGAGGATAACATCCATGTGTCTCACAATGCAGTCACCTATGACCAATACATTAGATTTTATGGTGTTACTCCTTGTGAACTTATTTGGTGAGACTCTGGTGTGTGCTATTATGTGTTGTGGTTGTTTTTGCATTGTTATGTGTGTAAGTGGTTTCAGTTTGCAAGGCCTCTGATCTTTTGATAAGTTACTAGTGAGTGCCTCTGCATATGTGGGTCTATCTGTCATGCCCTTATTTAGTGTGGGAAGTGTGTGGGTGTATGTGTGTGCGTGTGCGCGCGCGCGCGCGCGCGTGTGTGTGTGTGTGTGTGTGTGTGTGTGTGTGTGTGTGTGTGTGTGTGTGTGTGTCTGTGTGTGCTGACAACCTGTTTGGCATTCGATCTCCCCTTATGTGAGAGTTTTGTCTCCAGTTTCATAGTATACCTACATCTCTCACATAAAGTATTTGTTTGTTTCAGAAGTAAGTGGTTGTCCGTATACAATACAGTTGCTACATTGCCACAGGATGCCCATGTCTATCAGGCTGGCCAGAGATGGTGGGAAACTGCCTGCCCATTATAGCAGGCACTTACTATATGTTTTATTAGGGAAAGGAATGGGTTAATTTGATAGGATTGTGTTAGCAGCACCAATACTCCAACAGGGACCTATACTTTGTGTAGGCTAAGGTTGATCAATAATGCAGTGCTGCTCAGTGCACAACTGAGTTGGTTTCACTGACAGCTGTATCCAGAAAAACTGAGCTTCTAGGCATTTATGTCTATACAGGGCACTGCTAACCACCACTGACTGAAGAGGAGCACAGTGCAAATGTGAGGCTTAAATACAAGCAAAGAGAAACAGGTTTTAAGCTAACTACCAATCAGGAAAGCACACAATGAGCCTTTCACCAGCAATCCCCAACTCAGAAAGGTTAGCCCAGCACATGTCTGCAACAAGGGTGCAGAAAAACACCTTCTTAATGTAGAATAGCTAGTATGGAGACCACGTGTAACAAGACCACATAAACTACCCACAACAACCATATAACTAACAGATTTATTTATTGAGTTATTTATTTCTTTATTGACATTTGTTTACCAGGAAAGTCCACTGGGCCATGTAGAGCCCATTTTCAGTGGAGGCCTGGAGAGAAAAGCTCCACCTAAATCACAGTTAGGATATTTATTTCAGATACAATGTAATATATTGCAATTAATTACTTAAGCCAGCAGTAGACAGTACAGATTATCTTTTGCTACAAAGGGCAAAAATAACAGAAAATAGCTTAAGAAACTGCTAAAGTACAGTCACAGTATATAAGAAAAGTGCAAAAAAATACTTATTTTTTTCTTTTCAGTAGTGGATTGCTCCAGGCAAAAGCAGATTCTCAGGGATCAGTAGCAAGTTGCAAAATGACAAGCAGCTCTGAGTATGTATGGGAAACCCTGCGCAAACCCAAAGCTTAAATACAAGCAAAGAGAAACAAGTTTTAGGTTAACTACCAATCAGGAAAGCACACAATAAGCCTTCCACCAGCAATCCCCAATTCAGACAAGTTAGATCAGTACACTTTTGCCACAAGGATGCAAAAAAAAAAAAACACTTTAATTTAGAATAGCTGGTTTGGAGCCCAAGTGTAACAAGACCACACAAACTTCATACAACAGCCTGACAACTAACAGATACAATGTAATGCAGTACAATTAACTAATTGAAGCAACAGCAGACAGTACATTTTTTGAAACTGCTGAAGTATAGTCACAGTATATAACAGAAGTGCAAAAAAATACTTAGAGCCCTTTTGCGTGTTTCCTAGCTCAGATAGACCAGATAAACACCTATCACCACTAGATGAATAATCCCAGTCCTCATAATGAAAAGAACACAGTAAATGAGTGTCTGGTATGAAATGCTACCACAAACAAATTTAAAAGACAGAAAATGTTACCACAAACAAACTAAAGATATGGAAACAGCAGTATACTTTAAACAGCTTATAAAAGTGTGATTATTCAATAAAAGTACTTAGCTTTTTATAAATGAGCCAAGAGCCACTAGTTGTACAGAATTTATAAAGGCATTAAAAACAAAATAAATGGATTATTTAGCTCTTCAGCCAATAAAATTACATGTAGAAACCTCAAGTGTTTCCCCAACCTAAACAGATCAGGCTACCTCTCAGTGTACTAGATGGAAAATCCACTGCCTGCTTGATAAAAACAAGTGCTTCCTAGAGTGTAAAAATATACTACTTTATCCAACAGCTATCTAGATAAAGAATTCAGATCAAGTAAATCAGTAGAACAGACAATGAGATGCAAAATGCACTTTCTCAATATAAACACAAGGAAAGGCAAATAATTCAGTATATCAACAGCAGTGTAGAAAGGGAGAAATGTATTAAGCTCAATTTACTGTAGGGGTGGGTAGCTTAAAATTACCAGTAATAAAAAGGCGATCAACAGGGGGGAAGGTGTGTGGAAAAACTAACAGGGGGGATCACCAGCAGTGCTTTACTTTATGCAGGCTTGAAATCTTTTCAGCAAAAGACAAAAGCCCAGGAATTCACTGTGTATATAAGTATCACTCAAGAGACAACCAATGAAAAAACATGTGGAATGTGCAGCCTAGATAATTTAAGTGTCTCTCTCTCTCTCTCTCTCTCTCACATAGACCAAAAGCACCAGGCCAAGCAGATTTATTAAACCAGAAAAATGGAGCGGGTGAAAGAGAAAGCAGCTCGATCAGTCACAGACAAAAAATATAGGTTTACTTTTCTCACCCAGAAGGGAATCATCAGCAGTGCTTTAGTTTATTTACAATAACTTAATGACATAAGTATGAATAGCACTCAAATTCACACTGGGGTCCCCAGTAGCAGTGGATGTGTATCAGGGTTCAACTCTGAGCCCGCTGCGGTTCATGCAGGTGATGGTCTACATTAACAAACAGGCCAGACGGGACAGATCAGCAAAGCTTCTGTACGCAGACAATGTCACTCGACAAGCAGACTCTAAACAGGAATGTCAGCAAATAACAGAAGACCAGAATAAAAAAATAGTAGGAAAATGGGATGAAACTGAATACAGAGAAGGCAGTTGCCATGACAGTCTATAGAAAAATTAGAAGAAGCTAAAAACTGAGACAGAACGGAACTTGCAGAACATGTCATCAGCTTCAGGTCTCTGAGAGGGGGGACTGAGGGAAAGAGAAGTATGAAAAAAGAGGTTAAAGCTAGAATCAGTGATGCTGTCACCAACTTGCACAGAGTATCAGAAACATGGGCAGTGAAGACAGAACAGCTCAGGAAGCATGAGGTTATGGAGATGAATTGTTTGAGATGTGTGGTAAGATGCACACTGTGGGGCAGATGAAGAAATGATGATACCTAAGCAGAAATCAAAGTAGCCCCAGTTGAAGATGAGGCAAAGGACTACAGATTACAGGGGTTTGGACACTTGTAGAAACACAGAAATGATTTGGAGAATTTGGTGGATTCTCCTAATTCTGGCCCCTCTCCACACACTTGTAACTCTACCACCTCAGCTATCCCCAGTTCTCCTTTTCCATTCAGCCAAGGTAATAGTCTACTTTGGATGAACTTAAATCTTAGAAGGAGCTACAATAAACTGCCACAGCTACATGCCTATATAGCATCACAAATACCTGACATACTAGTAGCCACAGAAACCTGGCTAAAACCAGGTACTAAAGACCAGGGAATTTTGCCCCAGGCTACAACATCATTAGAAATGACAGACAGCATAAGGACGCTGGTGATGTGGCTATGATATACAAAGACCACCTTGAAGTCACTTCCTTTCCCAGTGCTGAAATAATTCTCTCTCTGCTGCAAATGCATCATTGCCATTTATATCCCTCTTGGAAACAACATCCCATTACTAGAAGAAATCCTGTACTGGATCTCTCATATTATGAACAAAGAAACCATCATCATTGGTGGCATTAATATAGTCTACCTACTTATCAACGCCGACCTTTCCATACTCTCCATCAATCTCATTGGTTTTACCCAGATTATCACTACTGTTACTAGAATAGACAATGCAGTAATAGGAAGTCTACATTAGACTGGATCCTCCCTAACAAAATAATAGTGTTAATACTGTTGGCTGCCTACCCAACACCATTAGTGACCATCTACTGACCTTTGCCTTGAGACAATCTAATTATACACATAAACACAATCTATAACAAAGTGCATGCACTCTCCTCCTTCAATGACACCTTCATTATCTACCTGAACAAATACGACAGGGATATTCTAAAATGCTTACTCCTAGATAATGCAGTAGCTCACTTAAACAAGATATCCCTTAACATACTAAAACTAGCTCCCATCAGATCAAAATGAATCAAATCAAGCCCCGGCCCATGGCTCACACAAAAAAAAAAAAAAAAACAGGCAACTCATGCTAAACAGAGATAAACCTCAGAAAGCATGGACTAATGAAAAAAAACACCACAAAAATGGCAATATTTTAGACAGCTTAGGAACCTTTCTAAACAAAAGTAATTAGATCAGACAAAACATAATACTTTTCCAAGCTCCAAGACAACCAGGCTTTTTTGAAAAGAAATTAAAATACTACTACACCCAGGTCAAACTACATCTCCTTCTCCAAATACCACCAACAACTCAGTCCCTATATCTGCCCAATTCAATAGACATTCCATATTCTCTGACCTCTCCCTACTTAACAACAAACCACCAACCAGTCTCACTATCCCAAACAGAACTAATCACTACAAAAACTTTTTCTCCTTCCAACCATTATCTACCTCTTCTATCAAAACATCTCCTAAAACTAACAAAGTTACACACCAGCTGCTGATAACCTGCCACCAGAATGTCTAGGAGTCACTAAAGATGGTAGAGCCTATCCTGCATCGCATCTATATTAGATTATTGAAAGTTTTATTCAGCGAATGTTCACATGAGCGAAAACACTGGAAACTGAACTTCTTAGCCCCCTACACCCCCTGTTAACTATATATTCCAACTCTGAGATTGCACTACAGTGAGGAATGGGCAAATATCCCACTCCTAACTGTACCACGACCCCACAAACACCCTTTCGATTTCCAGCATTTTCGCTCATGTGAACATTCGGTGAATAAAACTTTTGATAACCTAATATAGACCCTCCTGCATCTATACTCATAAACCAGTCAACTACGGATAGCTACACCCCTGCCAGCAGGAAAAATCCCACATCATACCTCTACATAAATGGAGAACATCCACCAACCTCTCCAATTACTGACCTATATATTACAAAAATGCATTCGTCCCCAATTCCTTTCCCATCTTCACAATAACAATCTCCTTTCCAACACTCAACATGGTTTCCTGCCTCACCACAGCACCACTACTACTCTACTCAGTTTTCCGGAAATCATAAACTGTAAGAGAAACATTAGCAAGCTAGTATCCTCCCTCTTCCTAGACATATCAAAAGCATGTGATAGTTTCACACCAATACCTGCTCCATGAACTGTTCTCCTGAGGACTCTCCCATTCATCCCTTAGCTGGTTCCACAACTATCAAACTGACTGACTTCAGGCTGTGAAATGGAAATAAGATCTTTCCCATTTTCTCTGTGTTTCTGTTGGCATACCTCAGGGATCTATTTTAGGGCCTTTACTGTTCAACATATTCACTAATAATCTACTCAAAGATACCAAAAAAAGCCTTCATAGTACAATATTCAGATGAAGCCACACTTAAGTTCTGCACCAAATTTGCCACTACTCCAGAAGATGTCCGAGGACTTGTTTTCCTCAGTTGAGGCCTGGCTAGATGACTGCCAGCTACTTTTAAATGCTAAAAAAAAAAGAAAATTAATGCTGTTTTACCCAAATCTCTATTACTACCAAAACAATCCTTTAGCATCACATCAGCAAATAATGCAGCAATTGAAACAGTTTCAAACACAAAATATATTGATGTTTTAATTGATGATAACTTAATATATGATCAACACATCACTCAAGTAATAAAGAAAACTCACCAATAGTCGAGCTTTCTCTACTCACCAATAGTTGGGCTTCCTCTAGAGAAACAAATCTTTTCTCACTGACTACTGTAGGATTTCTTAAGCAACATGTTATCCTCTCACTTCACTTCTCAATGTAGCACCTATCCTGATTAACTTTCAATCCACCTTAAAAATATACTAGAGGTTGCTACAATAAAATAGTTAAGTTTTCATCCAGCTTACCCAACACTCACACCACTGCCTAGTCCTGAAGTACCTACACTGGCTAGAACTATCTAACTACCTTACTTACTCCCAACTGCTTAGTCCCCACAAAGTAATACACAAACCTGACATCTGCGCATCACTACAAAATATCCTCAAAGACCACTTTCTTCCTAGAAATCTCTGCTCACAAAACAAATATCACCTGACCAGGACCAAGTCTTACAACAGTGCTGGCTGCTCTCTTAATATGCCAGTTTACTCAAGCTATGTTGCTAACCACTGGAACGCCATCTAACCCACTATAAAATAAGACAATGTTACCATAGTTTTCAAACACAACCTGAAATACACCAGTGGCTATGCTCATGCCCCCATCCTGACTAACCCCACCTTTCTTTCTCTTATACCCCTACTACTGCTCCTCCAACTAACCCATATGTCTAACCCTTTCCTACTTATAGCCCCTCCTTACCCACCTCATTAACTTACCTATCTACTGTTATCACAACCTCTCTACTATCCGAACATTTTCTACTTATGTTTTTCTTGATTATTTATGCTTATACCCTTCCTCCTCTTCTGTTTTCTGCTCCTGCTTTAGGACATCCTACCTTATTAATGTCAATATACTGGTCTACTTCAGAAGACTGACAAACCAAAAGACTGAATCACATAATAATGAAAACTCAAAATACTGAAAACATTTTTAATGCAGGGGGCAAGCCCCCCTGCACCCCTCATGTGTGTGTGGGGGGGCTGTGACCCCCCACACCCCCTGCTAATTATATATATCAATTCCAAGATTGCACAACAGTGGAGAAGGGGCAAATTCCATCCTTCAGTATTCCGAGTTTTCAGTATTTTGGGATTCAGTCATTTAATTTTTCATTCTTGTGAAGTAGACCCTAATATACATATGCTGAACCTATGGGCATTATCATTCCTCTTGTATCTCCAGCTATTACATGCTAACATGTCTTTGACTTATGCAAAATAATATAACTTCTAAAGTATATGATAAGCATCTTTACTATTTGTTTCAATACTACCTGCAAAGTAATACTTAAATGTTTACATTTTATTGTTGCTCATTGTAAATATGTATTTTATGTGGATCGTGTCTCCCTGGGCCTCTGCTGAAAATGGGTCTTATGCCTGTCAGACTTTCCCAGTAAACAAAAGACAATAAATAAATAAACAAATAAATAAGATTTGGGAGAGAAAGGAAGAAGGCAAGGGAAACTGAGGAAATCTAGAAAAGAGATGGAAGGGTTGTGTGAAGGAAGATCTGCGACATCAGACACGACAGTTGAAGAAAGTAGGAGAGCCGTGCTGAATCAAGCTAGGTGGCAACAGCTGATGCAACACCCTGACCTCAGATTAAAAAAAACAGGGAAACGGAGGTTGATGATGATGATGATGATTAATTAAATCTTTTTTTTCAAAATTATAAACCTAACTATTTGGAGAATATTCTTTCTTTAGAACTACTTTAGGCAAATGCTAGGGCTTAAAGTTTCAAAATCAAAAGTCACTGGACACAAACTGCTTGCATGGATTTTTAATTTAATTAAGAAACAAACGGGGCTATTTGTGAGTAATACAGTTTACGAACTTACTAACTTTCATGCAGTTGTTTGACCATGATGTTTGTGTTGCAAAAATGATGGGTGAAGTGTTTTGTGTTGTCTGTGCTGTGTATACTTAGTGTTTTAGATTTCTTGTTGAAGTATTTGGTGTGAAAGGTTTGTATGACAGGGATCAGCATAAAACTGCATGGCATCCTGGGCTCCTGTGGAGTTTTTTCACTATAAATGATATGCGCTAGTGATTTTTTTGCTATTAATTTTGTTAATTAGGTAAGGTCTAGGTATGACAGTTCTCCATTATCAAATGTGATTTAATTAAATGTCAGGCTCAGAACAGGACATTGCATAAGCAGATGTTGCAATATATATATATCACAGTCTGCAAAATATAAGATATTCATGTTTCATTACCTCAACAAATGTGCTTCACTGCCAGCCAGCCCATTTCTGAGTGAAGAATAAAAACAATGTGTCAGCAGACTAATGAATCTGTAGATAGTTATTTTTTTCCCAGATGCAGGAATTTAGCAATACAAGCAGTACCATATGTATCCAGCTGAGTTTTATAAAGATCAGATTTGCTATTGCTTTGCTGAAAATTCTCAGTTAAAGTGCAATATTATGTTTTAATACTTCATGGTGACAAGCTGGATTATACAGGATGTTGCCATTAACTTTTTGGATGTCACCTCGATGGGTAGAAAGGCATGCAGAGCCATGCCTTAACTGAGTAATCCACAGCAGGGTGTATCTTCTATTCTATTCTATTTGGAATGTCCACCTGCTTAATATATTCAATATGTTCCTTATGTGGAATTGCTTTCAAGTAAAGATGAATTGCTTTAAACAGCAGGGATATGATTCATAAAGAAACAGCAAAACATAATTGAGTGCTAATGCTGTATAGCTATGCTGAGCAAATGACAAAATAATACACAGCTGTCAAACCATGTGATATTAAACGTGATGCAAAACAGTGAAGCTAAGGGGGCTGCAGGCATCAGGCTTGAAGCACGGAGCAACACTTGTTGATGAGAAGTTGCAAAGTGAGTGGAAATAGTGCACAGTGCTGTTGAAACAAAATAAACAATAAATAAATAAGTAAATAAGCAAGCAAACAAACAAATAAATAAATAAGCCCATAAACAATAAATAAATAGTCCTAAAATGGTTAAGCACAATAGTGATAACATGAAAAAATGCTGTAAAAGCCAATTTGATGATGTGATGTACAAGGATGAAGTTCTGGTTACATTGCTGGCAATATGGGTTTACTTAAATGCTTGGGCACCAGAGAATGCAGCTAGAGTGGGATGGGATTGAATGGCTGATGTTGGCATAAGCTTCCCAGGGAAAGAGTTGGCATAAGTCATACTGTAGGCATGCTATCTGAGTTAAGGCTTTCTATGTTCTTCTCATGTACAGAAAGAGCCACTAGGGGGTAACAGCAAAAGCACGTTTTAGGTTAGTGCTAAGCTATCTGCTCATGTTGGCCATTTTAAGCCTAGCCAATTACCACATGTAAGAATCAAACCCTGTACCTTGTGTTTGTAAGGTAAACACATTAACCATTATACCAATCTCCCTTCTATCACATTCTATCCAAGTGTAGTAGATGTTGGACATACACACTCACAGTGGGGTCAGAGTACTGGCTTTTGCACTCTTCTTGACGGTCATCCAGGGTGGTAGTTAACTTCAGGCATAATTTTGTAATTGCTGCTGGATGATGGCTGTGATCCCTGGTGCTTGCCTCTCTGTTGCAGTGCTCTTGGATAGTGTGGAAAGAACAGTGGAATGAATGCATCTGTAATCGACAGGAGCTGGATGGTTATGAGAGAATGAATGCAAAAATATGTAAAAAAAAAGTAAATAAAAATATGCAAGTTCATAGAATGACATGCTGGCTAGACTAAGACAGCACAAAGAAGCAGGATAGCAAAATATAGGATATAAACAGGCAGTATTTGACACAGACAATTTGCAAAAGGATATAATGTGTGATCTAGTATGTAGCAGCATGTGTATTAGACAGCACGCTGTACAAGGACAGGCAACTGCAGCTGGCATTCAGTGGGGGGCAGACAGACAAGAAATGTGGCATAGCAAAGCCAGAGTGAGACCACATACAGGAAAATATACCACCTAGAAGAGTACAAGAAGGAAAAGGACAGCAGGTACACTGCATGCATATACTACAGGAACTGAATGCTCTCTAAAGGCAAGACTACATGTAAGTAAGAGAAACTGAATGTCACACAAGTTGTATAGATAGTCATAAGAACAGATGTGCCACGTGACATTATTGTATCCACTGTAGGAGACCATACGCAACTACTGCTGGGCTATATGCTATTGGCTATTGTCCCAGCACCAGCAGGGGGATATATCATACATGGCACATCAATGTAATTAAATGTGGAGGGGGCAGATACACTTATATGGCCTGGTGGGTCTATAGACTGTACCTAGGCTGCTATTGTCAGATATTGGTAAAGGAACATGTGTGGTCAGGATATTACAGAGTTCCCCCACACAGAGAGGCCACAGACTTTACACTGGTGTTGACAACATACTGCTACTGCAAAATAAATAGTGCACTAAGATTCCACTGTTTTCAGTGAGACACAAAATATCCAGATAACACCTTTGTCTGGAAATACACTTGGATGGACTGTAGCAGTTAAAAAGTACACACATGCCACATATACCATGCAGGACCTAAAGGACAGAAACACATTCTTGACAAGCTAAATTCATGAAGTAATGTAAAGGCCGCACTGGGTGGACAAGTCAGCACTGTCTAGTTAGGCTAAGCAGCACATGAAGGGGAAGTGAGCAGCAGTTATAGTCAAGCAGGCATAAATGCAGTATTCAGCATTTATCTGCAGGAGTAACTGTACGAGAATGATAGAATGGGCTGGTGGGATGGTAACTTTTATGACAATACCTTAAAGGCAACACATATTGTGAACAAAAGGGAAGAGAAAGTGTATCATGTACATGTTCTTTTGAATTTTACATGTGCATTTTTATCATGAAATAAGACCCCTTTCTCAAACACACAGACCAAATTCCTTGTTTAGGTACCATGCTAGCATCCTTTTAATTGGTGACATATTTCTCAGTAACTTGAAAACAATGTTTTATTATAAAATGTCACAATAAACATATTTTTTAAAGATACATACATGAGTCTTCATAAATTTGTAAAGAAAGTGACACTTACTCCATTTTAAAAGAGTAATAGGTTCATAGTTTCATTGGCAGTTACTAGGTTATTAGCTATCAGTCCATTAATAACAGCCAGAATATCCAAAGTCAAGAGTTACCTCCTGCGTTAAGGGGGAATTACAAAAATGACTTGGAAAATTTGTGAGTAGCTATTCAATTGTCTTATGCATTGGGAGAATTTGTGAGTAACTCTCCAATTGCCTAGGTAACAATCAATGTAGCTAAGTATTACTTTGCTTAATATTCATAGGTTCATAGGTAGATACTAGGCTATCGGCCCTAGTACCTATATAAGCCTAGCCAAAAAAGTTCCCTGGCTTTCGCCACTCAAGAAAATTATTTTCCTGTGTCTGTCGATTCATGGGTAGTTTATCCCATAACTGTTATAATTCAATGGGATAACAGCCTATCTTGCCACCATGTCCTATTAAATTGTTGATAGAGATCAATTGTCATTCATATGTGTGTTTAAGAAACCCTTAGCTCTATGAAGACATAGTAAGTCTAGGAGGGTGGGGTCTTCCATGGCCTGTTAGGTCAAGACAGATTATTGTGGAGGAGTTAGTTGGAAACAGGAAAAAAAAGTCAGGACAGACAGTTGGTATGGATAACTAGAGAACACAGTCCAGTGATTTTTTTGTTAAGAACCTCTCAGGTGTCTCCAGCTAAGTCATATGTTTAGACAAGTACATACCAAAGTGGGCATTATAGTCAATAATGGGAGAGATAAGAGAGGAGCACAATGGAAGCAAGACTTACTTTGTTCTGTATGAGATGTCCTTGGTTATTATTTGGGCCAGGTAGAATGATTTTTAACTCAGTAGAGTCACAATGATCAAAGGACAAGGAGGGTGTAAAGGACCCTATGAGTCATTTTTATGGATGTGGTTTTTATGTACTATGATGAAGAATTATTTCCTCAGACAAAGGGGATTATACTAAATTTTTTGGCATTTAGTTTAAAGCCATTGTCTTTGCACCATTTCTTTGGCACTGTCCTGTCCATCCTGGAGTTCCTTCATATTAGTTAGCATTCGAATAACAATCCATAGTTTACAGCTGTCAACAGATTCTGTTAACCAAAGAAGTAGGATATGATCTGAGATGTAAATGCTAGACAGATAAGGACCTAGCACTGAGCCTTGAGGAATCTCACTGGTGACATTTTTACGTACTGATGAGGCACCTGCCACTCCTACAACGTGTTCTGTCTGAAACCAATATGCTAACGACTTTACTATGTATTGACTGATGTTTAGATGCCTATATGGGGATAGTATCAAATGCCTTGGCCAGGTGCAGGTATGTTTTGTGCCCTGCATAACCACATTCAGATGTTTGAGTTATCTTTTCAAAGAAATTTACAAGGTTAAGATGGTATGACTTACCTTTGACAGAGCCAGATCGATGTGGATCAAGAGATAAAAGATTAAAAGTAAAACATAATATATAAGATAATTCAATTATAGAATAATGAAGAAGGTATGGACCAAAGCTAATATAAGGCATGAAGTATTAGACAGGTTTATACAATGTGCCCATAGAAGATAAGATTTTTCTTGAAGCTTAATAAGACACAGGTGAATCAGTTCTATTTAACACAGTATAAACTCTCTAGGATGGCACCAGCTGTGAAATACACAGAGCAGTCGATCCATCATTTGACAAATAAACTGAAATGTTAAGATTGCATATATTAAATAAATAAGCCTAATGGAATTTGTGTTACTAGCAAATACTAACTAAATTCTTGAAAACTCAATAGGTAGAAGGATTCTGCAACCACCACAAAGGTATGGTGATCAAAGGAGAGTCTTCAACATGGGTATCCATGTCCTTAATGCCTGTGTCAGATCATGTGATCTATATGGTAAATGGGAGTGATGCTAGATTTACCAAAGGAAACTATGCTGCATTTCTTGGCATTGAGGGTAAGTCCGTGATTAATACACCAAGCATTTGTTAGGTTTAGCCATTGCTCACAACTTTTTTTTATATCAGAATGGGATTTGATAACTGCCTGTAGTTTGCAATCATCAGTAAATGTGGTTATCCCTAGTCATTTGTTATAAGGTTTCAAGTCAGAGGAGTATATACCAAAGAAAAGGGATCCAGAACAGAGCCCCATTTGACATTGCCAGTGAAATTTTTTTCCTGTGTAGAGCAAATACCCTCCCCAGTATAATTGTATAGGTTCTATCAGATGGTCAGTTATCTAACCAGTGGACTATGTGTGTGTGTTAATGTTGAGATGAGAGAGTTTGTCAATAATCCCTGGCTGGTGGATAGTGCTGAAGGCCATGGCAAGGTGCAGGTAAGAAGTGTGGATTGTATGCCCGTTATCCATGCCCTCATTTATTCTTCTGAAAATCTCAAGCAGGATGAGCATTTATGATTTGCCTTTTACAAAACAAAACTGGGATCTCAACAGGGTTGTAAGTTGACCTATATTGTTATCTATCCCGGTTTATGTGAGGCAGAGCACCTCGCTGGCCTTGTTCAAGAGGAATCTTGACCAATGGATGGGAGATCGCAGATACACCCCAGGGGTTACCTCAGTGTCACTGCTCAACAGAGGCACAGCAAAATAATGGGCATAGTTTCTCCAAACTAAAGGGGTGGCGTAAGCCACAAAACTATGGGCTAGGCTTATAAATGCCCTCGGGCAGATAGCCTAGTATGAACCTATGAACCTATGAACCTATTAGTTTGGCTATAACATATTCTAATCTATAGCTTTGCAAATAATGCCATTCAGACTAATAGTCCAGCAATGTGCAGGGTCAGTAGAGGAACCATCTTCATGTTAGGCCACCACATAGCTGCTCTCCACACTTTGGGGCATGTAACCAGTGGACAGACTCAGGCTGAATAGTTGATGGGGGGTTGCTAGGTGGTGCTTAATATTTCTCAGTAGCCATCCAGGGATACTATAAGGACAAATGGAACTGACATTTCTACAATTTTGGAAAGTGGCAAAAGGATTTGTTCTAAATGGAATTCAGGAGGGGAGGTGTGGTGTGAGAAGGAGTCAAGATGACAGAGAGGAGGACGGGTGGGATGAAGTTGAAAGGGAATTTGCCTACAAGAATATTAGTAATATCCCTGAGATCAGGGATGGAGGTAATATCTGAGAGTAAGATAAGAACAGAATTGTTTGTTACTGCTAAGCTTCCTAATATTGTTGAAGAAGGCCATATGGTTGTCTTTTGAATTAGTTAAAACACTAAGTGCATACTCTGTCTTGCATTTCTTGATGATAAGTTTGAGAAACTTACTTACCAGTTTTAAATCCCTTTTGTAATGATGAAGTGGATATCTTTTAGTGATGGGCAGGAGACTTTCCTTAATTCTTATAGTTTGTTGACATGACAGTTCCACCATATTGGTTTGGTTTTAGACTTGCCATTATGCTTATATGGAAGGGGCAGATATCTCAATGCATCTATCCAAGACGGAGTAGAATTCCGAGAAGTAGGCTGCTGCCACACATACAAGGTTTATTATTTGTGACTATCAATACGATTGGTAAATAGTAAACAATTGGCTTTGGAGCAATCCCTGAATGTAGAAAGGATTTTTTTTATTTTATTTATTATTCGTTTAGCATGTTTATTGTTTTGTTTATTATTTGTTTAGCTGGATAAGTTTCCCTCAATCAGATATTATCTCTAACTACACTTCTATCCACTCTATAACTCCTGTAACCTCCTTCTGCCTTACCTATATCCCCTTGTTTTCCTTGCAGTTGTAAACTGTGCTCTGTAAAATGACAAACTAAATGTATTGCAGAGGTTTAAGAAAATCTAAGACATGCTATACTGTATTTGTACTTTATTTATGTGTTAATCTCATCTTTCATGTATATATTTTTGTTGATTAATCTCCTATGTACATAAATTGCTTTAGTGATCTCTGCTAGACTGTAAGTAGATATATATATAAGCTGTATAATAAACTTTTTCTTTGTTATACTAGACTTGTATTAAGAAAAATGTACTTTGCTGAAGCTTTTCTCCTCAGGCCTCCACTGAAAATGGACATTGTTGTCCAGTTGGACCATCCCAATAAACAAATGTCAAATAAAAAAAAAAATAAATAAATAAAATTGTTTACTGGGAAAGTCCAACTGGGACACAGCCTGTTTTCAGCAGAGGCCCATGGAGAAATGCTCCAGACACATCTCTTTGAAATGTGGGAGGAAACCGGATCACCTGGAGAAAACCTACACAAACACAGGAAGGACATTCAGACTCCACACAGAAAGCACCCCAGCTGAGACTCGAACCAGAGAACCTCTTGCTGTAAGGCAACAACACTAACTGCTGCACCACTGCGCCCCAGCTCAAGACACCAAAATAGGTTTATCAGAGAGAATGTCATAGTGAGAATGGTGGTTTCAAATGGGATGGTGTAACTGGGAAGAAACATTTGTGAAGACAAGATCAAGAAGAATAACACATATGGTGGGCTGAGCAATAATTTGGTCAAGTGAACTGGCATTTGTGAAGTACAGAAAGCTCTGAGCATATTTGTTGTTTGTAGTATACAGAGGCAATGCTATACCAAAATGCACAGGAGCAAATGTACCCCCTGTGAAACTGTGTGTTGCAATCACTGGGGTAGTACATCAAGTTCTATCCTTTTTATAACACCAATATCCACTTTTGCTCTTACAGATTCTCCTGCTTGGCTGCTGGTTATGTGTGTGTGTGTGTGTGTGTGTGTGTGTGTGTGTGTGTGTGTGTGTGTGTGTGTGTGTGTTTTCTTACATCTCTCTACCTGAAGACCATGAACACAGACCTGAGACATCTGAGTTGCAACTGGTCAGTCATTGAGAATTACAGTCATCAATAACACCTATCATCAGAGTAAAGTGCAGTCATCAATAATGCCAGTTATTAGAGTTTTGCAATTATTATTCAGAAAATTATTATATTTATTATTTGTTAACTAGGTAAGACAATCCATGACCGCTGTCTGGTTAAGTGACATGGTCAGAGTCACACAATAGGCAAATGGAAGTAGAAAGAATCATAACTTCTAAGCTCAACTACACACGGCAGCTGATTAAGAGCTTGGAGCTTATCAACATCAAAATGTAAAGTTGTACAAGTATCTGTAATTAATGAGTGTGTGTGTGTGTGTGTGTTTGTGTGTGTGTGTGTGTGTGTGTGTGTGTTCACTTGTACAAGTGCAGTTTTGCAGGTAGAATGAAGGATTAATAAATGAGATGAGGATAAAGGCTATAGCTGTTTTTGACTTGAGAATTTGTAAATAGAGATGCTAAGAGAGAATGTAAGAATAATTTTCTTATTTTATGTGTATGCAGGGGTCTTTGGAATTTTGAACCTTATTCTCATCTTATACCTCTAATATCTGAAGAGATGAGTGTGTGTGGTAAAACACAATTTATATTTCAACTGCTCTAAACCAGCCATCTTACAGTAAGAGGGCTTCTGTGCACTCTTGTGGCAGAAGTGAGTAGCACAGGTTCCATCTGACTTGGAGATTTCCCATTGGTAGTTTGTCTTAAAACTCTTGAATTTCACCTGTATTTAAGTCTCGCATTTGTAAGGGTTTGCTCTCAGTTGACCACAGCTGCTCACAGTTTAATGACTTTAGCCAGAGATCTGGAGTGCATCTGAAGTGAAATCCAAGGCATCCACTGCAAATAACTGAAGAATAAGTATATTTAATTCCTGTATTGCACTTTAACTGTATTTATTTGAATTGCTGCTTCATGTTTGCTCATCATATCTACATTTTTCTTCTGCACTTTGAAATTCTGTACTACTGCCTTATATAGCATAGGCTAGATTCAGACTTGCTGAATCTAGACTGCTTGGTATCACTGTGCTCTAAACCAGCCACCTTACATTTATAGGGCCTTTGCACCTTTGTGGCAGAAGTGTGTAGCTCAGGACCCCTCTGACTTAGGGATTGCTGGAGAAAGGCTCAGTTTCATACTTTCCAATAAGTAGTTTGTCTTAAAACTGTTGCATTTCATCTGTATTTAAGCCTCGTGTTTCCAAGAGTTTGCTCTCAGTTAACCAGAGCTACGTTTAATGACTTTAGTCAGAGGTCTGGAGTGCATCTGAACTGATATTCAAAACATTCACTGCAAATAACTGAAAAATAAGTATATCTAAAGCCTGCATTGCACTTTGTTAACTGTATTTATTTGAATTGCTGCTTTATTTTTGCTTTGTGTCCGCATTTTTTCTGCACTTTGAAATTCTGTACTACTGCCTTATATAGCATAAGCTATATTCAGACTTGCTGAATCTAGACTGTTTAATTTCACTGTGCTCTAAAACAGCCATCTTACATTAAGAGGGCCTTCCTACACCTTTGAGGCAGAAGTGTTTAGCTCAGGTTTTATCTGAGTTGGGGATTGCTGGAGAAAGGCTCAGTTTGGCGCTTTCCCATTGGTAGTTTGTATTCAAACTGTTGAATTTCAACTGTATATATGCCTTCAATTTGCGTATAACTGCACATCACTAAAAGGGATTAGAGCTGCCCTCTATAGATGCAAAAGTCTGGAAAATTAAATTTTCCCTAAACGTCTGTCAGTAGAACGCTCTCAAGTCCCCATGTTGCTCTGTAGGCAACTCAACTGCACACTGACCAGCATCGCCACAGCTCTTCACCCTAAACCGTCAACAGAATAAGCCCCTCTGTTATTCTTACATCATAAACTGATCTAACTTACCCACTACCCAACAGTAATACGACATAAACCTGCCATTATGGATGGTTACTCTCCCACCATTTCTCCAGCCAGCCTGAATCACTTGGGCATCCTCAGGCAATGTAGTAATTGCCTCATGTATACTGAAAACCACTTAGTCCTGAAACAAACCAATACTTTATGTGAGAGATGTAATTACATTATCAACTTGGAAACAATCCTCTCACATAACAAAAAAACAAGACATCAAACAGGTTGTCAGTTCACCCACTTCACCTCTCACACAAGTTCAGGACATAACACATAAACCCACATATGTGGAGGTACTCACCAGAAGCCTACCAAAAAATCAGAGTCTTCCCAAGCACAAATTATCTGCACATACCTCAACATGTATAGAAACCACTGCACATAATGACACACATATCAGTGTCTCACCATATAAGCCTATAAGGTAAAACACCTCAAAACCTAATGTCTTGGTCATAGGTGACTCCATAGACACACAGATGGCTGGACAAGGAAGAGGTCACAGTCAGCTATCAGGTGCGAAGATCTGTCAGATCATACATGCACTCATATCACTCAACAAGTACTGTTATGACTCTGTCATAGTCCATGTTGGAGTGAATGACTTGAGAAGTACCTCCCAGAACTACATGAAGAAAGACATGACTAAACTCTCAGATTATGTGTCCCAGGTAGGTATGACACTAGCCCTAAGCAGCATTCTACCCTCACCCAAGATGATGCCACAATATAAACAAAAAATGATTGACTTCAACAATTGGCTTAGCTGCTGGTGTCATTCCAGGCGAATCCAGTATTTGTCAACCTGAGAAGACAAGGTCGACAGGCCATGCTGCTCTGCCAGAAATGGTCTGCACCTGTATTCCCTAGGCTTTCAGATACTGGCTAAGGTGCTTGTCTCCCCCATAGTGCCTTTTTTAGGCAATGTCAAAACAACAACATTTCTGACATAGCAAAATCCACTCGAGACAAACTCAAGGTTCTGCTGCATAATAACAGGCGGAGCAGTGGTGCAGTGGTTAAAGTTGTCACCTCACACAAAGAGGCTCTCTGGTTTGATTCTCAGCTGAGGTGCCTTCTGTGCGGAGTCTGCATGTTCTCCCTGCATTTGCGTGGGTTTCCTCCAGGTACTCCTGTTTCCTCCCACATTCAAAGACAATGCGTCTGGAGTGTTTCTCCTCATGCCTCCACTGAAAATAGGCTCTGTCCTAGTTAGACCTTCCCGGTTAACAAATGTTAAAATAAAATAAAATAAATAAATAATGCTAGAAGTCTAAACATGAAACTGCACTCCCTGAAAGCACTCCTCACCTTGGAAGATGCTGGTATCTGTGCAGTCACTGAAACATGGTTCAAGACTGCTGACAGCACTCCAGCTGTGCAAAGCTACAATGCCTTTCACACCTTTAGACCTCAGAATGAGCATGAAAGAACCAAAGATGGAGGTGTGTCCATTTTTATTAAAGCCAAGTACACCTTGAGATTGGTCAAACAGTACGACTCTCTCGAACCCCTCCATGAACCAAGAAAAGCACAATGCCTACCTGGACTTACTGGAGTCACTTACCATATAGCCCATCTCCTTAGTCATGGGAGATTTCAATTATCCCTTCATCCACTGGGTAACATACATGAGCTCAAACATGCTTGCCCAGAGTTTCCTGGACTTTGTCAATGCAAATACTCTGGAACATACAGCCTACACCCCACAAGGGGCTCTAATGTCCTTGACATAGTACTCACCAACATGGGTGGTCACTTCACTGCCCCCTGTGTGATACACTCCCTGGTAAGGTCGGAGCATAAATCAGTCTCATTTGAAGTAACTATTGGACCCCACATCTCCAAAGGAGCAAAAAAACTTAGGTACTTCTCCAAATGAAACTATAGTCTGCTAAGTGATGGTACAAAAAGTTTTATACCCCCCTGAAATCACAGGGAATAATAACTCCTATGCAGAGATGTACACAAATGCCTTCTATAATCATCTTACCAACTGCATAGACTCGGCTGTACCTGACCAGATTAAAACTAGGCCCTCCCGAAAAAACAAGCCACCTTGGTGGACATCTAGTATAAACAGATTGTATAACAAAAGGAAGAAACTGATGTCCAAGAACAAGAGGCAACTGCCCCTGCAGAGAAAGTATTCCCTCCACAGGTTGAACAAGCAAATCAGAAGTCTTGTAGAGTCCTCTTAAGCTAATCATGAAGCTGGAATAGCATCAGTACCCAGGGACAATCATAAGGCATTCTTTAACTATGTCCGAAATTTAAAATGGAATGCCCAGCTATGTGCCAAATTGGTACTAGATGATAATACTCACACTATACAGGAGGAAATTGCCAACTGCTAGCTGACAGATTTGGTACAAACTTCACCCCCCTATCCCCACCAGCCATATCCCAAAGCATAGCTAACACCCGTCCTCTCCCTAGTATGTCTATCGATCAGGTAATATCTGCACTCTCCAAGGCCAAAACATGGCCTCAGTGGGACCAGATAACATTCCAGGCTGGTTACTATGCAATCTAAAGCAGGATCTAGCTGACCCACTTGTCATTCTTTTTAACCATAACTTGAGAACTGGCTTTGTACCCACAGAATGGAGAACAGCAACAGTAATCCCCTTGCATAAAGGGGGGGCCATCAACCAACCCTGGGAACTATAGACCCATAAGTCTAACCAGCCTCATCTGCAAGGCCATGGAAAGGATCATCCCTAAGCAGCAGAGACCTCCAAAGCAGACACCCAAGCAACCGCTACCCCTAAGCAGCAGAGACCTCCAAAGCAGACACCCAAGCAACCGCTACCCCAAAAAAAACCACGTGCAACACATATCTCACAAAGCCAGTGTGCCGAACAGTCACAGCCCTTAAGACTAAACAACACACCTGATACACTTGTAATAGGTGACTCTATCGTCAGGCACACTGACGTCCCGCTCACCAGGCTGAACAAGGAGAGGGTCACAGTGAGCAGCCTGTCGGGCGCTAGGATCCGCCACATAACACAAGCACTCAGGTCACTCCAAGGCAAGTACAAATATGACTCAGTCATTGTCCATGCTGGTGTGAATGACCTGAGACGTACCTCCCTGGACTACATGAAAAGAGACATAGAGGAGCTCTCTGAGCATGTAGCCCAGGCTGGTATGACCCTGACCTTGAGTAGCATCTTACCCTCACCAGGAATGATGCCACAATATGAAGACAAGATGATCAATTTCAACAATTGGCTTAAGTACTGGTGTCATTCAAAGGGGATCCAATGTCTGTCAGCTTGGGATGATATGCTCGACAAGCCACGATGCTTCGCTAGGGACTGCTTGCACCTGTCACCCCAGGGCTTTCAGATATTGGCAAAGGCTCTTGCTACCCCCATAGTGCCTTTTTTAGGCAAGGCTCAAAAGGCAAACCCACCTCCATAGGTATCACAAGGGATAAGAAACTAAGAGTAATGCTACTCAACGCCAGAAGTCTAAACCTCAAGATGCACGCACTTGAAACTCTCCTTAGCATGGAAAACATCGATAGCTGTGCAGTAACAGAAACCTGGTTCAGGGCTCCCGAGAGCACCCCAGCACTACCAGGTTATACCTCATACCATGCTTTTCTGCCCCAAAACTTGGACCGAACCACAAAAGGAGGGGGAGTATCGATATTCATCAAAGATACCCACACCTCCAGGTTGGTGGCAAAGCACGAAGCATCAGAGACTATCCATGTGCAACTAACAGTGGGTAAAACTGCCTTCCAGTTTATAGCCTGCTACAGACCACCCTCCCAAACCCAGGAACCCCACTCGGCCTTCCTGAGAACACTGGAAAATATGAAGGTCTCTCCAAACACCATTATATTGGGCGACGTCAACTACCCAAACATAGACTGGGAGCATTACTCTAGCTCCAACACCCTAGCCCAAAGGTTCCTAGAATTTATAATCTCAAATGCTATGGAACAACTTGTTACCACTCCCACAAGAGGGGAAAACATACTGGACCTGATCATCACCAACATGGGGACTGTATGCTCCAGAACAGAAGTGTATCCCTCACTGGTAAGATCAGACCATAAACTAATATCACTGGATATTCACATCCCGACCCCACCCCCTGCCCAGAAAACCACAGTGAAAAACTTCTCTAAAGCAAATTTCACACTCCTCAAAACCGAGGTGGAATCCTTCAAAGCCCCCAGGCCTGTGGAAAATACGGCCCAGACCGCAGAATCCTTTATAAATGCATTCTATGAACACCTTCAGGAATGCATGGATCATGCGATCCCAAATAAAACCAAGACCCAATCCTCCAAAGGCAGACGTCCTGTCTGGTGGACCCCAGCCATAAACAAACTATACAATAGAAGGAGGAAGCTACTAAATGATAGAGCAAAATCCCAAAAGGGAAGGCATCTCTGATCAGTATTAGCAAAAAACTACGGGCACTCATAAAATTGTCTAAGGCCAGCTTCGAGAGAAAAATTGCACAGGACACTAAGGATAATCACAAGGCTTTCTTTAGTTATGTTAGGAACCTGGGTGGTAATTCCCAGATATGCTCAGAATTAGTCCAAAATGACAAAAAATACACCGAACCCACAGACATTGCCAACATCCTAGCTGACAGGTTCAGTGCAAACTTCTCTCCCCCCTCCCCACCAAAAGGGCAAATATCTATCCCAGCAGAGTGCTGCCCCCCTGACATCTCAGATGCTCAGGTAAGAGCCACCCTCTCCAAAGCAAAAAACACAGCTTCAATGGGACCAGACAGTGTCCCGGGCTGCGTCCTACATGAACTCCAAGAAGAGCTAAACCCAAACATAAAACTACTGTTTAATCTCAGCCTTACTACAGGATATGTGCCCAAAGAGTGGCGTACAGCAACAGTGGTCCCTCTCCATAAAGGTGGTGCCTCAACGGATCCTGGAAACTATCGCCCCATAAGCCTGACTAGCTTGGTCTGCAAAGCTTTAAAGGATCATCATGGACCTCATAAATAAAGATATTGCGGACCTACAGACACTGGATCCTACCCAGTTCGGCTTTGTTAAGGGCAGATCCTGCCTCTTAAACCTGGTTGATTTCTTTGAAACAGTCACCAAGGCCATTGACGAGGGGAAGGTGGTCCACATAGCCTACCTGGACCTCGCAAAAGCCTTCGATACAATACCCCACTCGGGCATTATAGATAAGCTCACCAGCTTAAATATAAACCCCTATGTCACTAGATGGATTGCAAACTGGCTCAAGGACAGAACCCACATGGTTAGAATTGCTGGAGCCATGTCAGACTCCAAACCAGTTACAAGTGGTGTCCCACAAGGCTCAGTCCTGGGACCTCTCTTGTTCGGTATATATTTCTCGGAGGTACAGGCCAACACGGAAGGACTGTGGCTGACCAAGTTCGCAGATGACTGCAAACTGGGTGCCATAATCGACTCTCCAGCCGACACAAGCATCCTCCAAAAGGGCCTCATAGAAACAGACAACTGGTGCCAGAGCCATGGCCTCAAGCTAAATGCCAAAAGTGTATAGTCATCCCCTTTGGCAAAAACAAAGTGCCCACAAATTACCACATAGATGGTAATCCATTAAGTACAGAAGAAGTAATTCGGGACCTGGGGACCCAAGTTGATAGCAATCTCTCATTTGACAACCACGTGGCCAAAGTGGTTAGAAAAACATTTTATATAGCCCACCTAATCATGAAGGGATTCACATCTAGATCAGGGGAGGTCATCGTGCCTCTTTACTCATCCCTCATCAGGCCCATAATTGAGTACAATGCCCCTTTTGGGATGTACCTTACCAGACACCTGCAGCAACTGGAAAGACCCCAAAAGTACCTCACCAAGAGGATCAAAGGGCTCAAACAGATGCCATATGCTGCCTGGTTAAAGAAACTCCAGCTCTACTCAGTGGCATGCCGCCTGCTCAGAGGCGATCTGTGCCTGACGTATAAAGCCATCTCCAACCCGGAATTAATGGACATGCTGCACCTCAGACAATCCAAATCCCATCGAGCTACGCGCTCGAGAGACTTGAACCTCAGCACTGAAATAAATAGGACATGCTGGAGGGACAGATTCATAACCCAGTGGCTCCCTTCACTCTGGAATAAAATCCCAGTCCAGGTTAGGCAGAGTCCCTCATTGACTCTATTCAAGAGGAATCTTGATGAGTGGATGGGAGATCGTAGGTTTACCCCGGGTATCACTTCTGTGTTACTGTTAGACAGAGGCACAGTATACTAACCTCAAAAAAGGGCATAGCAAAATAAATTTAAAATGGGTGGCGAAAGCCAAACACATTCTGGCTAGGCTTATAAATGCCCTAGGGCAGATAGCCTAGTATGAACCTATGAACCTATGGTCCGTATCAGCAAGGACATATGTGATCTTACAACTCTAGACCCAACCCAGTATGGCTTTCGTGCTTATTAAACCTGGTAGACTTCTTCGAGAAAGTCACCAAAGCCCTGTATGAAGATAGGACAGTGCATACCGCCAATCTGGACCTAGACAAAACCTTTGACACAATCCCCACTTTGGTATCATTGAAAAATTCTCCCATCTAGATGTTAACCTTTACATCACTAGATGGGTAGGTAGTTGGCTCACCAACAGAACATATACTGCCAAAGTTGGTGACTCCATCTCTACCAGTAGACCCGTCACCAGTGGCATACTGCAAGGATCGGTACTGGCCCGTTTACTATTTGGAATCTATTTCTTGGAAGCCCAGGCTAAAGTAGATGGCCTTTGGCTTACTAAGTTCGCTGATGATTGTAAAATAGGTGCAATCATTGAGTCCCCCAATGATGTTAACATATTACAGGAGGGGCTAACACAATGATATTAACATACAACAGGAGGGGCTAACACAAACAAATGACAGGTTTCAAAGTCACAGTCTAAAGCAAAATGCAAAAAGTGCACTATTATCCCATTTGGCATAGTGGTATTCCCCACTAATTACAATACTGACAGCACACCTCTAAGTTCAAACCCAATGGTGCGAGATCTGGGAACACAGGTCAACAGCAATTTGAACTTTGACCACCAGGTTTCCATGATGGAAGGAAAGCCTTCTACATTGTGAATCTCATAAGTGAAGGCATTGCATCCAGGTCTAAAGATGTTATAACTCCACTTTACTCGACCCTAATCAGACCATTAATAGAGTACAATGCTCCCTTCTGCATATCTCTCACCAGACACCTGCATCAACTGAAGAGACCACAGACGATTCTCACTAAGAAGATAGAGGGCCTCCAAATCATGACCTAATGGATAGATTGAAAGCCCTGTCACTGTACTGTGTATCATATAGGCTACTGAGTGGCGCCTTGTGCCTGGCCTACAGAGCAGTCTCTGACCCTGACCTGATGGAAGTGCTGCACATCTGCAAGTCAAATGGCACTAGAGTCACTCACTTCAGGAATCTCAACCTTGCCAGTGACATTACCAGAGATTGCTGCTGCTCTGGAATAAACTCCCAATTCATGTGAAGCAGAGCTTTTCAATGACCCTATTCAAGCACAACCTGGATAAATGGATGGATGAATGCAAATTCACCCCAGGGGTGGCATCCATGGCCCTGATGGACAGGGATAATCAGTACTGATCTATATAGTATGTACATCTAACCAGGGACAATTGGGCAGTCCAGGATTAACATGACTAGGCTTATAAAAGCTCTAGGACCACTAGCCTAGTAACCTCTTATGAACCTATGAACATATATAACTTTTTTTGCCTTATAAATAGTATAAAAGCAAAACGTAACATTGTAACTAAGTGATTGATCTGCAAACAAAGAGAGACTGGGTATCAAATAACTTATGAAATATAAATATAAAGTCCACATTGTAATGATGTTGTGAGCTTCATTCCTAGTTGTAGTTAGTAAATGTGGCATATTTTACCCATCTGTTCCACACTATGTGAGATAGTGTAGCATTCCACAGCTAGGATGACTGGAGTACACAGCAGACAGTCGATTATCCAAACTGATTGGGACCTGGGGTAATACGGATAATCAAACTGTTCGGATAATTAAACATACATTGAACTAGATAAAATCATCTAAAATCTTTTTTCTGCACTCAGGGAATATACTTTTCAACCATTCAGCGATTTCAGAGGACAATAAAGAATATTTTTGACATACAAGCAGGTTACATGCTCAAAAAACATGCACAATGTGAATATACATTTACATACTCAGACTTTATGATTTTTCCTACCCTAAAACTTTTGAAGGCTGCATTTGGATAATTGATGTTTCAGATAATCGACGTCTGATAATTAACTCGCTACTGTATATTTTTTTGGGGGGGGTGTTGCTTGGTATCTCCACATGGGAAATTGGAATTTTGCAGCTTGAGTTGTTCTCCCAAGAGTATCTAATCATTGAAGAACTTTGTATGTAGCAAAGCACACTACCCAGCTTTTATATTATAACTGTTGGATAACCTTTTTTGTCTTATAAATAGTGTAAAAAGAAAATTTTATGTTACAACCAAGTGACTGTTCTGGCAAGCAGAGGGAGACAAGACATCAAAAGGACTTATTATAAGTATAAAGTACACATTTTGACAATTCTGTGAGCTTCCTTCATAGTTGCCAGTAAATGTTCCATGTTTTGTACATTTGCTCCACATTTTGAGAGGTTGTGTAGTATTACATATTTCAAAGATAGAAACTTGAATATAGTTGCATTTTTTTTTATTCTTTTCCTTGTAGGTGATATGGATGGTTGGGTAATACAAGCCACACTAAACTGAATATATTGCAGCAGAAGCTTTTAAGAAACAATTCTAGTTTTAATTGTCTCAATCATTAAGACTCAAATGGGTATGAATTCTTCTGAGACATGTTCAGAGACAGTATAACAACATTCAGAAAATCATGTATGCATCATTTAAAATATACTTTTTTATGCTTCTCAAAATCTTTGATGTTTAAATTATTTCTGTTGGTGTTAGTATTGCTGAGCAGAATCAGAATTCTAGGTGCATCATTTTGCTGTATTTGCTTGATACAGTTTTTGTCTTTCTCAATGCTGGGTTTTCCTTTGAGGTCTTGAAAACTGCAACATTAAATGGTTGTTTATGGTTGTCTATGTGTTTCAGTTGTTTCATTATCTTTGCATGTGCCAGAATCACTAAATGCTTCTTATTTTTAATGGGAGCTGCCATATTAATGTATTCTTGGAGATTGTGTTCTCAGAATCCATTTCAAGCCCTCTTAATATGAGTGATGATATATATATATATATATATATATATATATATATATATATATATATATATATATAAGGAAACATTTTTACTACCATGTAAATTAGAATGGCAGCAGTATGATTCACAGGCATTTGTTATGGAGTCTAGAACATGACGGGTCTATATTAAAAGCCCAAAACCATGAAACATTGAGTGTATGTACATCGACACATAAAGGTCAAAGTACATACACAGCGAAACACTAAAAGAGCGAAATCCGAAACGCTGAATGCGTTTCCTGGGCAGCAGCGCGATGGTGGGGATAAGGCAATATTTCCTTTTCCCCACTGTAGTGCGGTTTCGGAGTTGGTATATTTAGGTAGGGTGGTGTGTGGGGCAAAAGCGTGTTAAATTAATTATTTAGTATTATTTTTTACTTACCTGTGTGGCGCATTCTGATGATGGAACTCGTTCGGCGTTTTGGATTTCCCTCTTTTAGTGTTTCGCTGTGTATGTACTTTGACCTTTATGCGTCTATGTACATACACTCGATGTTACGTGGTTGCGGGATTTTAATATAGACCCAACATGACAACTCTTTTTTTTCACTTTTTTGTCTGAGTTAATCTGAATTGCATTAATAACATTGCTGTTGCCTGTTAACAATGGTCACACATCTTCAATAAAATAAAGTAGCTAAAAGCAAATTGTTTAAGGCTGTCAATTCATAGCCCTTCAAGGGCTGATGGATCCTCCCTCACACTCTTCATAAGGTATAAAACATATCCCTGTAATCCAGTAGCTGTTAAATGACCATCCTTTCTTCAGCGTCAATAAAGTTTTAACAGACATGCAGATTTATAAACTACTTTTGCTATTTACCCTTGACTGCCATGAGAGACTGTTTTTTTGTTTGTTTTGAATGTGGGTGATGTGCTGTATTTGCTTAAAAGTATTTTATAATTTCAGCCATGTTATCTCTATTCTTATAATGCAGAACAGTGCAAAACAGGTAAAACTTGCTGCCTTTTAATTTGTGTTATGTGATTCTTTTTCTTTCTTTTTTTTTACTGAGGCATGTCTTTGTGATATTCTCCCACTTCTGTTGTATTGTTAGCTACCAACTTAATTGCAACATAGTAGTATACTAACACTTTATACAAACCATAATCCTTGAAAACAACAAATTTAGTATTTTTCTGTATTTTGCACATTGCCAGGAAATGTATAATAACTAAATATGTTATTAGACTGTAGCATTTATTGTTTTGTTGTATAGGGGGAATACATGGAAATTGTCTTTTGTGTTTAAAAATAGATTGTGGGTAAATTGTCACCATTCTTTAAGTTATTGTGTTTTTTAGCTATTGTGCCTCTCTTCTACCCCTTCAAGAAGGGAAAAGTGAAGTCAACAATGATCATGTGGAATCTGGAGGGAGCCAATGAGGGTTACAAATAAATGTGAATAGTTTGTCATACACTACAGTTACCAATGGATCTGGATGGATAATAGGCCTTGCTCCCTGAAATACAGGGACTGCTGTCACTAAAATGGAAATAGGTTTCTGCAGTTAGGTAAATGCTAATGTCTTCAAAGGTAAGGGAGACCTCAAGTTCAGAGATTTTGTTTCTTAGGCTTCTGGTATTTAGATGTGCCACATTAATATTGTCTGGGTAAGAATTTGGTATACTGAGATGCTCATCAGGTGAATTCTGGCTAAAAAGGCACTAAGAAGTTGCAAATATTTTAGCTAAAGTAGGAAAACCAAGGGGTGAAAAGTTGCAGGCCTCCCATGTCAAAGCTTGGGGGAGGTCATCCCATGCAATTACATGCTGGATCCCTGCAGAATAACTCCAATTTATTAGGCAATTATTGATACCAATTATTTCATCCTTGAGTCTAGACATCATTTTGGGTGAAAGCAGAATATTGCTGAATGCCAGGGTCCTGCCATCTTCGGTGACTATAAATAAAGAGTTTAACAATGTCTCTTGGCATCTTTTACAGGGTGGAAAGATTAAGATCATTCATCCCCACTAGTAACTAGAATGTATTAATTGTATCTGAGGTGGTGTGGGGGCCTGAGGACCCTAGTGACTTTACTATCCTTGCACCAGAGATACAGCTAAATGTCATCTAACCTTCGCCAAACTAGGAATTGTTGGGTCTGTATGTCTTATGATGGAGTCAAGGATGGTTAAGGCATATCTAGGATGTGCTGCAGACTTATGGGACCTTATAGATACAGACTTACAGGTAGCCCTCAGTAGCAATAGGTATGAGTGCAGTTGTGAGAGTGATGTATTTGCACTACCTAGCTGAGGTGAGCTAGTAGGATGTCCAGAAGGGTTATACAGTGATTTTTTTACCTACACCAGCATATGCAGGAGTGATGCTATGTTGCTGTGGTAATGTAATATTGTTGTGCTGCTGTTTACTGAGCAAGGGTGGGCTGTCGAAGCTATAAACGATCTTCCAGTTTAGATAAATAGGTGTATCAATCGCAGATACAACCAATTTGCTTTAGAAAAACTGACCTGTCAGTGAAATAAGGCAATCTTACACTGTTTCAGGGAATCAAGTGATCACAGACTGGCAGAGGATTAGACTAACTTAGGCTGGGACATCATAGTGACAGGTATTTTTTTTTTTGTTTTCAGGTATGTTAGTAAAACAGATTATAGCTAATAGAATTATAGATGCAAAAATTAGTGCAAAACTGTCACAGCTGAGGGCATGCAATGGATAGCCAGCTTACCTGCAACAGAAAATTTGAATGAAATTTTGTCTGAGGATAATGAGTTACCTGTGGGTGCTCAATATTCTGGTTCTATGGAACATAGAGAAAAAGGTAATTTAATTAAAATGTCAAAGCTGGGGGGGGGCATCCCATGCAACTACCCCAACAATTCTGTTGTGGTTACTAACAAATGTCAAAGAAAGAGGAGCGAGTGTGAATTTTGTGGATAAATTAACATAAGATATGCGCAACAACGAAGCCACTGGGTCAAAGAACTGAACAAGGTGGGGGGTGTACAGCAGTCTACTCTGTGGTAGAGGTTATCTGAGTTAGTTTTCTTTGGAAAACCTTGACATGTTTTCTTTTTCCCTTAAATAAGACAACTAATCTTAAGTTGTTTTTCCCTTTCTTCACAGGCAATTATCATTTTTCTAATTCCAATAACTCACCAAAGGACACATCTCTGTTTATTTCCTAACCAGAACTTTAATATGTAAAGGAAGACAGACTTTAAAATATCACACTAAACACACAAATAATGCAATAAAAAAGAGTATATATATATATATATATATATATATATATATATATATATATATATATATATATGGGTCTACTACGGTTGATTGAAAACTCACTTGATTTAAAATGAAATTACTAGGACCACTTCACTGAAAGCTCACTTCACTGAAAACTCACTTGACTGAAACTCATTTCATTGAAAGTTATAAATTGCCTTTTCCCCACTGTAGTGCGACCCTGAAGTTAGTATATAAAGTAAGGGGGGTGTGGGGGGGCACAGCCCCCCACATATCTTGGTTATATATTCTCTTTTGGAAGCCGTTATTTATTGCACTTGTAAGTATCACTGTGTATAGTTTAAAATGTTTATGATATGTAGGGGGCAACACCCACCTCCCCCTTACTTTATATACTAACTCCAGGGTCACACTACAGTGGGAAAAAGGCCATTTATAACTTTCAACAAAATGAGTTTCAAAGAAATGAGTTTTCAGTAAAGTGAGGTTTCAGTGAAGTGGTCCTAGTAATTTCATTTTCAGTCAAGTGAGTTTTCAATCAACCGTAGTAGACCCATATATATATATATATATATATATATATATATTTATATATATATATATATAAGGAATACAAACCAAAATGTATCTTTCCCACATACCAACCAGTTCTATGGTAGAGATCATTTGAGTATACATTCTCAGAAACAACTTGAAATATTTTATTTTCTCCTTAAATAAAAAAAATCAGTCTCTAGCTCCTCCCTACCTGTTCTCTTGCAAAAAAAAAAAAAAAAAAAAAAAATATATATATATATATATATATATATATATATATATATATATATATATATCTTTGACATGTGAACAGTTTCATATGTATATGTTTGGAAAAGATTTTGATTTGCTGATAAATTAGAAACTCCATAGACAGTTTCAACAACCATAGATCCAAACCACCCTTACATATATTGAGAAATGTGCCCAGATGTTGCAGCCAAATTCAAAGCTGTTTTGCAAGAAGTGCAATTACATTATATACTGCATTTTCAGGCATGCTGTTAATACATCTAATGGACTGTAACAGGCTACACTAAGAATATACCTATTTTGTTGCAGAATGTTGTGTCACCACAGCATTAGCTGTAGATGAAACAGAGCAAGAAACAGACTGGGTTTGTACAGACTCAAATGAGTGTGCCCCATAGACAAATGGTACAAAATGGCAAAATATGGTCTATGGCTGTTATTCTAAAGAAATTCAAAGAACTTTTGTAGTGAATTAAGTATCTTACAGAGCATTAGATGCTTGCTAAAAGGTAAAAAAAAATAATTGTGTGGTACAGTGGTGCAGCAAGTAACATTTACACAGCAAAAGCTTCTCCAGTTCAGTTTTTTTTTTTTTTAAATATTTTTATTCATTTCCAAAAACAAGAAAACATGAATGCAGGTTATTTATGGCAATGAAGTATTTGCAAATTATTTAAAAAGGTAGGCTAAAACCTCTAAACAGATATCAAACATTAAAACCAAAATAAAGTATTTACAAGGGTGTCTATTGTTGACATATAATTGACTTTCTATACAATTGTTTCCTGATTATAATCTGCTGCAGTCATTATTCTCCAGTATTTCAGTTACTTTTTGCCATGCTACGTATAATGATGTAGTTCTTTCAGTTCTTCCTTTAATAGTGTTCATTTCCAATTGCGATACTGCTGACACCATATTCATGAATTGCTTGAAAGTTGGAGAAGCTTTGAATTTCCAGTTTGATGTAATGTTCTTCCTTGCAATAGCTAGGAGAGTCCATAAGATTACATATTTTGTTCTTGGCACACAGTCGGGTACAGGTGCATTAAACAAAATAATAGATTTGGAAATCTGGAATTTATCATTGAATACCATTTGCAGAAAATAATTTATTTTATCCCAATATGGTTTAATCAAATGGCATTCATAGAACATATGTTGCCAGTCTGCTTTTATTAATAAATCACATCTGCAGCAGCCAATATTTTTCTTAAACATAAGTTCCATTTTATGAGGGGTTACATAAGATCTGTGTATGAATTGCCATGTAAAAAGTCTCCAATGTAATGAAAGTGATGTCTGCTTTGGAGAGAGAAGAATTAGTTTTTTATCTCTGTCATTTGGCACATGTCCATTAACTGATCTATAATAATTCCATATTTTGTCATTATTATGCATTTTTATTTTTGTTTGTTTTATAAATAGATGATAAGTATCCCTTTCCAGTAATGGGTTGATTCGTTAGTAATATTATATGTTCTATAAGGTTAGGAACATTTTGTCTTATTGATGGTTGCATTGTTTCTTGTTTGCTTAATATATACTGTCTTAATTCTTGTACATGTAACCACGAACTATCTTCCATATTTAATTTCTGTTTAATCTGGTCTATTGTCAGAGGTTTTCCAGAGTTTAGCAATTGATGCCAATGTATTAATCCCTTTTCTTTAAGCATGTTGACTACTTCCATATTAAATGTTATTATATTACCTTGTGTGTACGCTACTGGATATAAAAGAAATGACCATGCTTTAATATCAGGATTGCTATTAATAAGACTTTGGAAATTTTTTAATGTATAAGTAATGTATTTGGAACTTATATTTTTATTCTTATGTATCATCATATATTCCTTCATCAGCCATAGAAAATTGTTTGGTATGAAATCTGTATACTTATTTGCTACTACAAATCCTGATTTTAACCAGATTCTCTCATGAACTAGCTTCCATTTTGATGTATATTTTGTATTTAGCCATAATGATATTGTTTTAATAATGGATGAATGCAAACATATTTCTATGTCTGGTAAACCTATGCCACCTATATCCCAATCATCTAGATGATACTTCATAGCTATCCTTGGTTTTTTTGGATACCATAGGAATCTTACCATTAAATCATTTAATTGTTTTAGGTGCGATTTAGCTGGTGGCAAAGAACAAGCTTGTATGACATAAAGAATTTTTGGAAATATGATCATTTTAATTATATAAAGTCTTTCTTCCATTGAAAAGAAGAATTTATTCCATCTTTGTATTAGATTTTTAATATTATTTAAGGTCTCTTTATAATTTGTTTCAATTGTAGTATCTAAGTTGTTAGTTATTATAATTCCCAAGTATTTAATTATATTATCGGTAGAGATATATTTATGGTATTTTTTATTTAGATCTTTTTTATTAGTATTTATAAGCAATACATTTGTTTTGTTCTCATTAAATTTAAGACTTGAAAAGTTTTGAAAGTTTTGAATTGAGTCCCATAATGCTTTTAAAGTGCTATTATTATTTTTTAAGGTAATTAAAATATCATCAGCAAAAAGTTGAATTTTAAGCTCTAGGCTGTTGTCTAGTTGTATTCCTTCAATATTTTTATCCATACGTATATTATTTGCTAAGGGTTCAATGACTAGTGCAAACAATAACGGAGAAAGAGGGCAGCCTTGTTTTGTGCCCTTAGTTATTTTAATAGATTTAGACAGACAAGATCCCAGTTTTATATAAGCCAATGATTTTTCATATAATAATTTTATTAACAAAGTGAAGTTGTTTGAGAAGCCATATTCTTCTAAAACTAACCACAGATAATCCCAGTTCACTGAATCAAATGCGCTATTTATGTCTAAGCTAATAACATTCATTTTGTTTTTTGTGACATTTATATAATCAATTAAGGAAATAATTCTTTTAATGTTGTCATAAATGTTCCTATCTTTTATAAAACCTGTTTGATCCTCCTCTATCAAAAGTGGTAGTAATTGTTTTATTCGAGCAGCATGTATTTCCATAAAAATTTTATAATCTATATTAAGAAGTGAAATGGGTATGTATGATGAACATTCACTGGGATCTTTATTTTGTTTCAGAATTGGTGATATTAATGTGTACTTCCAAGAAGGAAGAATGTCTTTACCATTTTTAACTGATGTAAAGACATTCAATAACAACAGCAAAGCCTCATTTGATAGTAATTTAAACATTTCTGGGGTGATATTATCAATACCTGGAGCTTTGTTTAATTTTAGCTTATTTACTTCAGCTTTAAGTTCTGTCATTGTTAATTGTTTATCTATTAGTTGTACCTGCTCCTCTAATAACCTAACTTTAACATTGTTTTTGAGAAAAGCTTTCAATGCTGAATGTGTTTCTGTTTTCTCATTTTGATTATTAAGTTTATGAAAAAATAGGCTAAAAGCTTCTAGTATTCCTTCTAAATCAGATACTTTCTTTTTGGTTTCTATATTATGTATTTCCTTGATTTGATTTGTTTTAATAATCTTTTTAGTCCTATTTGCTATTCTTCGTTGGTTTTAGGGTTCATTGAATAGTAACATAGTTTAATTTTTTCTAAGTTGATCATTGTTTTGTGGTGTAGCGTCTCTGAGTATTTTTTATTAGTATCTTCTAGTTCTTTTATTAAGTTGGTGTTTCCATTTTGAATATCAACCTTTAAATTATCTACTTTTGACTGTAATTCCATTAATTCCTTATTCCACTGTTTTTGTTTATTTTTATACCATCCCACCGCTCTTCCATATAGGTATGCTTTCAATGCATCCCATATATATATTTCAGATACATCTTTTGTAAGATTGATATCTAGGAATGTTTGTGTCTCTTTAATATAAAATTCCTTAAAATCTTTGAGATTTGTTATGTAAGATGGTATTCTTGTTACTGATATCCTTCTCTTGAAACATAAGTCTATCTCAAACGTTATGGTGTTATGGTCTGAAAATGGACATGAAATTGTCTTGACTTTATTTAATTTAGAGGTTAAATCCTTTGTTATGTACACTCTATCTATTCTAGAGTATGTATTATGTCTATGGGAAAATGTGTAAAGAATAGTGAATCTGGGATAGCATACTCATTTATGTCAACTATATTAAAAGTTTCAACAAACTCAGATAACAAATTTGTTAAAGGTGATCTCTTACGTGTAATTTTAGTATTTGTGTCAGTTTCTTTTATAATGCAATTGAAATCTCCAGCTATGATTAAATTGCCTTTGGTATATTGTACAATGTCTTCTAAGTGTTGTTTGGCCACTCTAACACCTAGTCCTGGTATCCAATAAATATTCACTAATGTATATATCATTTCATTGATAGATATTGTCACTAGACAAAACATTCCTGAGTTGCCATGGAACGTGTTTATGATTTTAGGCATTAAAGTAGTGTTTTTCCACAAAATTGCTACTCCCCTTCGCTTCTGATTATAGGTGGAACTTACTAGTATTGTATAATTTTTATTGTATATTTTATTTATGTCTTCCTGTGTAAGGTGTGTTTCCTGTAAAAATACTAGTTGTGCTTCACATAGCTTTAAATATCTATAAAGACTTCCCCTTTTGCAGCTATTATTTAAACCATTTACATTAAGAGATATACATTTTGCAATTGGATTTATATTAGCTTTGCTTTTATCCATATTCATATACTCGTAACAATGTGTAGATGTGTGTACATGAAGAGAATGACTTGTTCTTTCTTCTTCCAATAGTATTACAATAGATTATGGACACCCAATAAAAGTAAATTACAAGATCATAACTGAGAACAATATAAGATAAACAACCACCAAACCCCTCCATGAGAAAAACATCTCATCCTTCAATGATCTAATCATTCAAGCGATCTCTAAGTCTGCATTTCAGCATCCTCCCCCGCCCCGCCATATGGTAGTTTTATAATGAAAAGTATCTTATATATCTTTTAAGTATACATGTATCTGTCTTTACAGATTACTTAAATACAGTCTTTATCTATTTTTAATATTTTATAAAACACTAAGGCAACACAACTATACATAGATTTAATACTTAACTATTTGGTTTTGTTTAAATTGTAAAGGAAAATCTTTTATTTTAATATATCTTTTGTGTAGCAATAACGGTTATGCATCTTAAAAATAATATGCTTGCTGTCTATCTCCCTTATAGTGTGAGTGGCATTCATAGGTATCAAATTTATTGTAATGGTCTACCTATATATATATATATATATATATATATATATATATATATATATATACATATATATACATATACATACATATACATACACACATACACACACACATACACATATATACATATATATATATATATATATATATATATATATATGTACACACACATATATATATACACACATACATACATACACACATATATGCATACATACATAAAAAAAAAACATGCCACAAGTTGATTAAATCAGAAAGTATCCGTAACAATGAATATAACGTTACATTTGTATTGTCATTTATCAGTAATCTTATAGTTTTCTTTTAATTCAAAAAGTCATATTTTAGTGGTATGAATGCTACTAATTTGTTTTTGGCATTGGTATTATATAGTTTAAGACTATATTTCTTAGCAATTCCTATATATTTATTAGTGCCACTGGCATATTTCATCGCTAGTGTACCACATATGTCATATGTCAAATAGCAACTCATACTCCTTATGATATTACAGGATTTATCTGCAGCATTATAACTGTAAGGTTGGAAAATATGAGAAGCAAAGTAGGCTTTAAATATGCTATAACATAATTGTTTGGTACTTATTACTGTCAACTCTTCTACATACACAGGAAAAGATAACCTTATATGACCATCAACCATTTTCCTTCATTTTTCTCTTCATCCTTCTATTCTCCATTTTTAATAAATATTTGTTTCTATTGTGGCTTCTTTGAATTTAGTGAGGGTACTCCATATCATATTATAGATAATATACAACATTCAAACAGAGAACATGCTCAATATAGAGACATATTCTCAACTCAAGTGGTCCACACCATATATTTATAACACTGCAGTCAGAAATATACTAATGAATATGCAATAACCAGCAGCTTTGCAGCATGTGTGTGTCTCTAACAAGTACATACCTATATGATATTAAAAATAATAGATAGCATGCTCTTGTTTCATAATTAACAAATGCACACAGCCTGGTATTTACTTTCATAGACAGAAATTAGACCTGTTACTTATATGCATATCAGGTACCAACAGCAATATGTTAGTAAATGCCTATGCTATTCAAATCATATTTTAATGCTGATTGATATGAGATGTAGCTGACAATGGCTTTAGCGTTTGTGATGTTATATAATATATATTCAGTATTATAAGTAAAAGTATGTTGCATGTCTATTTGCAATCTAAGGTTCAAGGCTTTTCAATTTAGACATACAAGACAATCTCTTTAGCCTTGGTTATATAATGGGAGTTACTGTGTCTCTACACAACCATTCATTTTCAGTGAGGATGTTCAATATTAATATAACTTGCCTTTAATAAAAGCATACTTATAATTCAGCAGTTCTTTCCTATATATATATATATATATATATATATATATATATATATATAAAACAATATCATAAGCAAGACTGAGATTTTTTCTTGCTCATTACTGCTTAATGATTGTGCTACTTGAACAATTTAATATTTACGGAGTATCTTGATAATTAAACAGCAACTCCTTTTTACCCTTAAAATGCCTAATAACACATAGCTACATTCATGAACCTTAATTGACTTACTATCCTTAAGGGTGAGTACACTAGCTGCAGTGTGTTTACAAATATGTTATATAGTTCCAGTCAAGGACTTAAATATATTACATTTTTATAAAATTAAGTTAAATTATAGTAATTTACGTGGGTGATCTTATCAGAAAAGATTATAGTAAAGTCTGTATGTGTTAACTATTCATACAGTTTCTTCCAAGTGATATACTTCTTTTAAGCTTTATGCTGTTTATGTGTACAATTCAAAATGAATAACAAATATTACAATATAATAAAACGTCATGTATGTGTTGATACCTTCTAAATTCATTAGGTACTTCAGTGTACTTTTAATATTTGTTAAAACTATAAAAGCACTTTGCCATCTCATAAATAGTGTGCTGGTTACTTTAAGTAGCTTAGGAGCTGACACCACACCCATACTGTCTTGTTTTAGTGCTGACATCACTCATGACTGTTTACTTTCATTTTGTGCTGTTAGAAGGTTTAACACACTGTAATGGATTCTGACTGAAGAACCTTCATTCAGGGGTGGTAAAATAAGAGTTCCCAGCTCGTGACCATGGCGGGAAGACAAAAACAAAGTAAGTTAAGTTTTTAGGACTTTTTTTAAACTGAACACCAGCTCATTAAACTTCTATTAGTTTTTTTAACATTAAGGGCAGATATACAAGCCAAACAGTTGTTTGTTAGTCAAAAAGGCACTTTTAGCATCAAAGAATAGATAATTACTTTTCAAGGCACTTTTTGACAGTTATTACTATCAGTTTTTATATATTATTATGTGTATTAAATACATCAGTTTAGATATTTCATGCAGCTTAGTGTAAATAATATAAAAAGGAATCATGCTCATTTAAACACACCACATTAATATGTCAGTGTAAATACATCATATTCTATACTAGAAGTAAAAGGCAGGTAATTTATAAATGAACTATCTAAACATCATTTAGAGTTAGAAAAATCATGACTGTAAGTATTCACACTGTAATAGAGAAAGATATGTTACCTTGCTTTCTTTAGGGTTGTTTCCTTTAGTTATAAAATGTCCTGCTTATCTTGTATTTATATTGTTTCAAAGACTGACACATGTGTAAAGCATGAATGCTTTCAAAGAACTTTTTTGCCTTACAGAGAAAATAGAAGACAATAATGTTTGTGTTTTTCATATGTCTTTTATCGTTTCTTCTTCTTCTTGTCAGCAGTGCTCCATTCATTTTTTTCTAAGTGACGCTTAACCCCAAATTGGGAGAAATCCATTTCTTCCACATTATTCAAGGTTTTATTAGCTGAAAGACAAGAAACTGTTGCTTGCAGAGTGTCAAAAGTTTTAGGACCTTCAGTAAACAATATTTTTATTCTTGCAGGGAACAGCAAGTGGACTTTAAGTTGTCTTTTTTTCAATTCCTTTATCAGAGGGAGACATTCTTTTCTTGCAGTTATAACTCCAGCAGAATAATCATTATCAAATCTGATTATGTTGTCTTTGTATTTAACTGGAGAAGTTGACCATGCTGTTTTTAAAATAAGTTCCTTGTCCTGTGATGAAAAAAACTTTACTATTATTGATCTCGGGTGATTTTTTGATTTGATGGTTGATGAAGCAGCTCTTAAGGATCTGTGGGCTCTTTCAATTCCATAAGAAAGAGCTTCGGGCAATTTTAAAACTTCTGGTAACCAGGTAGTAAGGAAAGTCACCATGTTATCTCCCTCTGTTTTCTCTGGTAGCCCATAGATGCGAAGGTTATTTTGTCTGGACTTGTTCTCCAGATCTTCTATTTTATTTTGTAATGAAGCATTTTGTTGTGATAAAAAATGTAGCTGAAGATCTTGTTCTGAGAGTCTGCCCTCAGTATCATTTAAGGATCTCTCTATGTCAGCTATTTGAGACTTCTGTTGCGTCATTATTTCTTGTAGTTGCTGTATTTGTTTTGTAGATCTCTCCTCAAAAGTGTCCAGTTTGGTATTCATTTTGTCAAATTTCACTGACAAGTCTTGTATAGCATTTAATAAAGACTGTATCTCCTTTTTCATCATCTGGCCCTGTGTGGTATGCTTAGAAAAGCTCATTTTCAGTAGATTCAGATACCTTCCTTCTTGTTTTTGACAGGAAAAATAATGTTTAAAGCCAAATTTTTTGCACTGTAGACTACTAGTGATATTAGTAGAAGTAATTCAACAAAATAGGTTTGTCTACAATATCTAGTTTTTAAAAATTCCTGTCAGAAATATCTTTTGAGTGCAGAGCTGAGAAAAGATGCTGCCAACCAGTCTACATCCTAGCCACGCCCCTCCAGTTCAGTTTTCTGGTGGAGTGCCTTCTGTGTGGAGTCTGCATGTCCTCCATGTGTCTGTGTTTTTTTATTGGTACTCCCCTGATTTCTTCCACATCCAAAAGACATGCAGTAGATAAATGACTGACTCTCAAATGTTTGTGTGCGTGTGTGCGTGCGTGCATGTTTTTTGCGTGTGTGCATGTGTGTGTGTGCGTTTGTGTGTGTGTGTGTGCACTCACACGCATGTGTATATGTTTATAGGGGTAATATGGCTTGGCAGGCTACTTCTTTTTCTAATAGCCTACTAAACTCTGTGGATGGAGGTGGCTATTCATGGGGTTACTACAGAATTTGGATGTAGTTCAACAGCAGTGAAAGGAAATGGTAATCATTCCAGGTTCACTGCCAAAAAAAAAAAAAAAAACAATGCACATAACATGATGCACATGTGGGCACAGTCAAAACCAACGTTCATTTTGGCAGATTTTACTTTATCAAAAATCTTCCTTGCTAATCACTTTCAGTACACCATTTGGAGAAGGTACAGATTTTTGAGAATGGCATTTGGGTTAAATTCTATAAGTGAAGTCTTCTAATGTGCGATGGAGCAAATTGTTTTTGGATATCCTTGTGCTTTTATAGTAGATGATATTCTTGTAGGAGGCAATGGTAAAGTCAAACATGATAGAAACCACAGGAAAGTTCTAGATCATGCTTGTGAAGTGAATCTTAAACTGAATCCTTAGAAGTGTTCTGAGAGTCTGTCCTCAGTATCATTTAAGGATCTCTCTATGTCAGCTATTTCAGACTTCTGTTGCGTCATTATTTCTTGTAGTTGCTGTATTTGTTTTGTAGATCTCTCCTCAAAAGTGTCCAGTTTGGTATTCATTTTGTCAAATTTCACTGACAAGTCTTGTATAGCATTTAATAAAGACTGTACCTCCTTTTTCATCATCTGGCCCTGTGTGGTATGCTTAGAAAAGCTCATTTTCAGTAGATTCAGATACCTTCCTTCTTGTTTTTGACAGGAAAAATAATGTTTAAAGCCAAATTTTTTGCACTGTAGACTACTAGTGATATTAGTAGAAGTAATTCAACAAAATAGGTTTGTCTACAATATCTAGTTTTTAAAAATTCCTGTCAAAAATATCTTTTGAGTGCAGAGCTGAGAAAAGATGCTGCCAACCAGTCTACATCCTAGCCACGCCTGTCCAGTTCAGTTTTCTGGTGGAGTGCCTTCTGTGTGGAGTCTGCATGTCCTCCATGTGTCTGTGTTTTTTTATTGGTACTCCCCTGATTTCTTCCACATCCAAAAGACATGCAGTAGATAAATGACTGACTCTCAAATGTTTGTGTGCGTGTGTGCGTGCGTGCATGTTTTTTGCATGTGTGCATGTGTGTGTGTGTGTGTGTGTGTGTGTGTGTGTGTGTGTGTGTGTGTGTGTGTGTGTGTGTGTGTGTGCACTCACACGCGTGTGTATATGTTTATAGGGGTAATAAGGCTTGGCAGGCTACTTCTATTTCTAATAGCCTACTAAACTCTGTGGATGGAGGTGGCTATTCATGGGGTTACTACAGAATTTGGATGTAGTTCAACAGCAGTGAAAGGAAATGGTAATCATTCCAGGTTCACTGCCAAAAAAAAAAAAAAAAACAATGCACATAACATGATGCACATGTGGGCACAGTCAAAACCAACGTTCATTCTGGCAGATTTTACTTTATCAAAAATCTTCCTTGCTAATCACTTTCAGTACACCATTTGGAGAAGGTACAGATTTTTGAGAATGGCATTTGGGTTAAATTCTATAAGTGAAGTCTTCTAATGTGCGATGGATCAATTTTTTTTTGGATATCCTTGTGCTTTTATAGTAGATGATATTCTTGTAGGAGGCAATGGTAAAGTCAAACATGATAGAAACCTCAGGAAAGTTCTAGATCATGCTTGTGAAGTGAATCTTAAACTGAATCCTTAGAAGTGTAAATTCAGTCTAAAAAAAGTTACTTATGTGGGTCATTTGTTTACCAGTTCAGGCTTACGACCAGATCCGTCCAAGCAAGATGCAAGTCTAGAGATGCCAGCTCCAGACAATGCCACATCTTTACAGCATTTTCTTGGCACAGTCAACTATTTAGGCATGTTCATTCCTGATTTAAGTGCATTTTCAGTACCCATATGAGAGCTGACATGCAGAAGTGTAACTTGGTCCTGGTTGAAACATCACCAAAGAGCATTTGATATCCTGAAACAAAAAATTGCCAGTCCACTGACTTGGAGATATTATGATGTTCACAAAGGCAATAAAAGTCAATAGTGTAGCCACTCTGAGTTAACTCCCTCTCACAACAATGAACAAATTTTCTTCAGCAAAATGATCAGAGGGAGAAACATGGCAGAAATAATATAAAAAACTTTAATACGGTTAGCACTTTCACATCACAGATGCTTCTTCAGATCATGAATGAAACAACATAAGATAAAACCACTTTATATACTTCCTAAGCTCTGCAAATTGCTGTAATCAATTGATTACATCTACTCAGCACTCAAGTCAAAGAAACAGCATATTAATAGGTATCTAGCCAAAAACATACTACAGCTTGCTAACCCCAAACCATTTAATACACAAACTGACATTTCATCAGTAAAGTAAAAATCATTAAAACAGGTATATACAAAAAACAGGTACATAGTTTTTAATAAAACATGAACAATATAAGCATATTTTATAAATGCCTTGTTTTTAGATTGGGCTTAAATTATGTTTTATCACTAAGCCCTGGTTCTTTTTCTGCCTGAAACTCAATAATTCATTTCAACTCTCTCAATTCCAGTTTATTTTTCATGTCATCCAGCCTTGAATCTTGAAAAATATATTCAATAACTTTGAATTGGAAGTGATGTGTTTTTCCTGCACAGATAGCATGTTTAGCTAGAGCACTTCTGTCTGCTTCATTATTTCTGATAGCAGCCAAATGCTCTCTGATCCTCTCTCTCATTGAGCGGGTGGTCATGCCAACATAAAAGGAAGGGCAAGCTAAGCACACAGCCAGGTATACTAAATTCCTTGTTTTGCAATTTGCCTTAACTCTAAATTCATACTTCCTATTTGTTATAGGATGTACGAAGCTCCTGTTGTCACTCAAAACATCACAGACACTGCATTGCCCAGATTTATTAAGACCATAAATCATCTCTTTGGACTTTTTTGGTTGACAAAGTAAGTTAGTCCAGTGGAGCATGGCAGAAGGAAACAGCACTGAATTGGACTATGTACCTAAAGAAGTAAGTGCCTCTCAAGCTGGGTTTGATAAGATGCTGCAGCAAAGTAATAATCCTTTATTAGCCTTTGAAGTTTCTGATGAAGAAATGAGATGTGAACAAGTAACGTTTGATGAAAGAACTGTTCATGAGCTCACTCGTGAGTTGAAACATGACTAGATGAAGTTTAAGCAACTAAAATGGCAAATGTAGGTAGCACCAACTGGCGTTGTCTATGAGGGACATAGATGCCACCAAGGGGTGAATTTATGATCACCCATGCAGTTGCCAAGGTTGCCCTTGAATAGGGTCATTGAGAAGCACTACTTTGCATGCAGTGGGAGCCTATTACAATGGAGTGGCAATTGCTTGCAGGTATATCTGTCTTCCCAGTATGTTCTGTTTATGTCACATGTTACATTACAAAGACATGCGCCTGGAGCATTGGTCCTCGGGCCTCCATTGAAAACTGGCTCATTCCAAGTCGGACTTTCCCGGTTAACAAATGTAAAATAAATAAATAATAATATAAAAATAAATGTCACAGGCTAGGATGACATCCCTGGAACCAGTTATTCTTGTCCCATTTGATTTGCAGATGGCCAGTATTTCCAGTAGGGCAGGGGCTGAGACTGCTCTGCAATCCAGGCATAGGTCACCTCTCAGTAGTTTACATGATATTGAGTATAGTGACAGCTCTTTCACTCTTTCCATGTATGTCATGTTTTGGAGGCCCCGGATTCTCCCGGTCATAAACCTGTGTGTTTTCTCCAGTTGCTGCAGGTATCTGGTGAGGTACAGACAAAGGGAGCATTGTACTCAATTAGTGGTGTGAAAAGGGTAGAGTACAGCAGAGCTATGACCTCCCTGGTCTTGAATGTGATGGCCTTATTTATGAGGTACACGATGTAGAATGTGTGTCTCACTATTATGGACACATAGTGACTGAAGTGTAGATTGATATCAACATGTGTTTCCAAGTCTCGCAAAACTCTGTTTGAGCTTAGAGGGATGCAATGTATATCATAATTAGTATTTCATTGCCAAAGAGGACAATAAAGCATTTTTTGCTGTAATGTTCAGTCTGTGAGTTTGGCAAACACAAGCTGCATTGCTAAATTTTGAGAGTTAGTACTGGGTCTATGAAATACACTTGCTGCTTAACTGACTCTGTAGCCACAGGTGAAAATACATTGACACGTTTCTTTTTAAGCCCAGATGATACTGGGTTTGAATCCAGTTGTATCTAATACTTTAAATACTTTTCACCAAAAACTGACAATGCAATGACATGAATTCTTCATATTGCATGTGTTGCTGTGTGTTGGCATAATGCAGTTGGGTTAAGAGGCATTGAGCGGAGGTAACCACAGTATTGTACCATCATTCACCATGTCTAAGCATTGCTGTATGATGCAAAACTCCATGCAAACATAGATAGAGGCCAAAATGTGAAGAGATCCATATTGCCTTTTCTTCTACTTATGTGTGTTGTGTGTAATTCTATTTTTTGACTAATATATAGGTGTCAAAATAGGATAGATAAGAAAGTGGTGAAATGGGGAGCAAGCAGGGAGAGGAATAAAGAGAAAGCAATATAGGAATGTGTAGGAGAGAGGTAAGAAAGAAGCATAGTTATCCCTTTCTTCAACAGTAAAAACTGATCGAGATAGGGGTGACAGCAATGTAATCATGTTGTATACCCAACTGGATAGAATCAAGTGTGTCAAGAAGACATATGTGTGAAATGGAGAGCTGTTTATGGGACAATATTTTTTGTGGGACAGGTGTCCTTTTTTAATTTCAGTAAGACAAGACTGCTGTATAAGGGAGATAGGTATGTCTGGGTTAAGTATGGTGGGTAGGTGAGGAAGCAAATGCAAACAAACAAGACAAACAAGACAAGAAACCAGGACAGTGAGGGACACAAAAGGTTGTGGGAGTACCATGATTGAGGTGAGGAAGAGGACAATGCAGGCTCATGCCCATCAATCTTGGAGACAGTGAGAATTGAATCCTCATCCACTGGATTGTCATCATTGTCCCCTTACTCCACTGGCAGAAAGAGTGCTTAATGTCTTCTCTTCCTATGGACCATGAAGGACAGGAGCCTCACTATCCACTGTAGGCATACACCAATGATGCAGTGCATGACCAATCACACCAACACTGGCATCTTCCACCTCCACCACTGCTCCCAGAAGGTACCCCTGCACCATCTTCCAGGGTAGTACTACCTGAAGGGACAGGTACTGCAGGGAAAGCAGAGGCAGTGCTGACAAGATGGCTCCCAGACATGCTAGGCATCAGTGCTGGAAACTGTGGAGTGGGGGCAGGCTGATCCACTGGGGCTGCTCTGCCTCACTGTGTTGTGTAGCATTTAGTGATGTGGTACATATGGATGACATGGAAACATTTTAATGACACATAATAGAAAATAAAAAAAAGAGAGATAAGGGTTGAGGTGAGAAAAAAGAGAGAAAATTAGTACCATCATATGTGACATACAATGCATTAATACAATTATACAAGTCCTTTTATCTGAAGTATTACATTTAAGTATACATCCTAACAGATACACACTATACTAGAGATTGCTGAAAGTAATCCTTGAAATGTGCATATATTGCACATATGCATGCTCCAGTTATACAGATTTTAGTTTACAGCTGGGCATTTCATAGGTTCATAGGTTCATAGGTAGGTACTAGGCTATCGGCTCTGGGGCCTATACAAGCCCAGCCAAAAAGGTACCCTGGCTTTTGCCACCCAAGAAAATTATTTTCCTGTGCCACTGTCGAGCAGAGCCACAGAGGTGATCCCCAGGGTGAATTTCCTATTTCCCATCCAATCATCAAGATTTTTCTTGAAGAGTGCTAATGAGGAGCTTTGTTTGATATAGGTACATAGTTTATTCCAGAGTATGGGAAGTCTCTGGGTCAGGAATCTATCCCTCTGGCATGTTCTGTTTATTGTGGTGACAAGGTTTAGGTCCCTAGAGTGTGTAGCTCGGAGGGATTGGGATTTCTTTAAGTGGAGCATGTCCAACAGCTCTGGGTTTGACATAGCTTTGTATGTTAGGCAGAGATCACCTCTGAGTAGGCGATATGCGACGGAGTAAAGCTGGAGTTTTTTGAGATGGTCTGCGTAGGGCATCTGTTTGAGGCCAGTAATCCTCTTTGTGAGGTATTTCTGCGGCCCTTTCAGTTGTTGTAGAGGTCTTGTGAGGTACATACCAAAAGGGGCATTGTACTCTATAATGAGTCTAATGAGTGATGAGTAGAGGGGAACAATGACCTCTTTTTTTCTGGATGAGAAACCTTTTGTGATGAGGTGTGCCACATAGAAGGATTTCCTGACTACTGTGGTGATGTGATTATCAAAGGAGAGACTACTGTCCACCTGTGTCCCAAGGTCTCTTATCACACTTTCGGTGTTAAGTATACTACCGCCTATGTTGTAGTTCATGGGTACAGAGTTTTTACCAAAGGGGATGACAATGCACTTTTTGGCATTGAGCTTGAGGCCATGGCTTTGACACCAGGCATCTGCCTCAGTGAGGCCCTTTTGTAGGATGTCCACATTGTTAGGAGTTTCAATTATGGCTCCTAGTTTGCAGTCATCTGTGAACTTCGTTAGCCAAAGACCTTCTGTGTTAGCCTGTACTTCGGAGAAGCAGATACCAAACAGGAGAGGACCCAGGACTGAACCCTGTGGCACTCCACTTGTCACTGGTCTGAAGTCGGATTTGGAGTCTGCTACTTTCACAGTATGGGTTCTGTCAGTGAGCCAGTTGGCAATCCATCTTGTGACATAGGGATTTATACCTAGTTTAGTGAGTTTATCTATAATTCCAGAGTGAGGGATGGTGTCGAAAGCCTTGGCAAGATGTAGATAGGCTGTGTGAACCACCTTACCCTTGTCTATGACTTTGGTGACTGCTTCAAAGAAGTTTATCAGGTTTAGGAGACATGATCTGCCTTTTACAAACCTGAACTGGGTGGGATCCAGAGTTTGGAGATTACCAATGTCTTTGTTTATAAGTTCCATGATGATACGTTCCATGGCCTTGCAGACCAGGCTCATCAGGCTAATGGGACGGTAGTTCCCGGGGTCCATGGTGGCTCCCCCCTTGTGGAGTGGGATAACCATTGTTGTGTGCCATTCAGCAGGCACAAAGCCTGAGATGAGGCTATGATTGAACATGGTACTTAGGTGGGGTGCCAGTTTGTTCTGTAGTTCATGTAGAACGCAGCCTGGGATGTTGTCTGGTCCCATGGATGCTGTGTTCTTGTCTTTAGAGAGTGTGGTTTTTACCTGTGCAGCCGTGATTACAGAAACTTTGCATTCTTCCAGTATAGAGATGGGCTCTTTAGGGGGTGAGAGGGGGGGTAAAGTTAGCACTGAACCTATCTGCCAGGATGTTGGCAATATCAGTTGGGTCTGTATATTTAGTGCCATTGTGCTGTAACTCAGAGCAGATCTGAGTGTTGCCATTGGGAGTCTTGACATAGCTATAGAATGCTTTGTGGTTGTCTTTAGAATCAGTGGCGATTTTGTTTTCGTAACTAGCTTTGGGAGGATTTTATCAGGGATTACAGCTTCTTACTGAGGCTGACCAGGGAGCTCCTCCACTCGTGGGATTTTACTCTCTTTTGCAAGAGTTTCTTCCTTCTGTTGTACAGTTTGTTTATGGCAGGGGACCACCAGATTGGCTTCCTTTTTTGGAGGATAGTGTCTTGGTTTTGTTTGGGATAGCACAATCTATGCACTCATGTAAGTGCTTATAAAGTGCAATTGTGTAGGATTCAGTAGTCGTACCTGTATTGTCCATCTGCATGGGTGTCATGAAGTTCACCACTTCTGTCTTAAGAAGCATGAAGTTGGCTTGGGAGAAATTTTTTACCATGGTTTCCTTAATGGGGGGTGGAGGCAGGATGTGGATATCTAGGGTAATTAGCTTATGGTCGGATCGGACTAATGAGGCATTGACTTCAGGTGTGGAACACCGGTCACGCATATTGGTAATGACTAGATGTAGGATATTGTTGCCCCTGGTGGGGGTGTGGATAAGTTGATCCAGGGCATTGGAGTTTATGAATTCCAGAAAGCGTTGAGTGAAGGAGTTGGTACAGGAGTAGTTTTCCCAGTTAATGGTGGGGTAGTTGAAATCGCCCATTTTTAGGGTGTTTGGTTGAACCCTAATATTTTCCAGTACATCAAAAAAAGAGGAGTGGGAATCCTGGGGCATGGTGGGTGATCTGTAGCAAACTACAATTTGGATTGCAGTTTTGTCCAGAGTTAGTTGCACTTGGATAACCTCGGCTGCATTATGCTGAGCAACTAGCCTGGAGGTGTGGATATCCTTAATGAACATGGACACACCTCCACCTTTGGTGTTCCAGTCAAGGTTACATGGCCAAAAAGTGTGGTATGAGTTATAGCCTGGTAGTGCAGGGGTACTTTCTGGAGCCTTGAGCCAGGTCTCAGTCACTGCACAGATATCAATGTTCTCCATTTTAAGGAGTGCCTCGAGTGAGTGCATTTTGAGATTTAGACTTCTAGCATTGAGTAGCATCACCCTCAGTTTTTGCTTGCCTGTTCCTGTTACGGTGGTGAATTTGTCATTTGAACCTTGCCTAAAAAAGGCACTATAGGGGCAGCAAGAACCTTAGCCAGTATCCGGAATCCCAGGGGTGACAGGTGCAGGCCATCTCTGGCAAAACATTGTGGTCTGTTGACCATGTCATCCCAGGCAGACAGATACTGTCTGGATCCCTTTAGAATGGCACCAGAAACTTAGCCAATTGTTGAAGTCAATAATTTTGTTCTTGTACTGTGGCATAATTCTGGGTGATGGCAGAATGCAACTCAGGGCTAGGGTCATACCTGCCTGGGCTACAAGATCAGAGAGCTCTTCCATGTCTCTTTTCATGTAGTCCAGGGAGGTACATCTCAGGTCGTTCACACCAACATGGACAATGATAGAGTCATATTTGTACTTGTTGTGGAGTGACCTGAGCGCGTGGGTTATGTGGCGGATCCTGGCACCCGACAGGCAGCTGACAGTAACCTTCTCCTTGTTTAGCCTGGTGAGTGGGACATCAGTGTGCCTGACTATAGAGTCGCCTATGACTAGTGTGTTGGGTACGTTGTTTTGCCTTATTGGCTGTGGTTGAGTGGCACACTGAGTCTGTGGGCTATGTGTCATTTGGGTTGTGTTGGGGGGTGGAGGTTGCTTGCATTTCTGCTTTGGAAGTCTCTGTTGCTTGAGCAGATTATTACTGAGAGCCTCCGTGAATGTTTTTGTGTTTCTATGTGTGGATTTTGGTGGTATAGATTTAGTGAGACTATGTGATGAGTGTGGTGTGGTGCAAGTGTTTATCTTCTCCTCTTGACTATCAAGTTCAGTCTTGATTGGAGCGAGCTTTACCTCCAGTTTGTCTAGATAAGTGCATCTCTCACAGGTTGCAGTGTTGGGTGGTAGGAGGAGAGGGTTGTCTGTGTAAATGAGGCAATTTCTACATTGCCCCAAGATGCCCAGATTCATCAGATAGACAGGAGAGAACACTGGGAGCTGACCCTTGGACATGCCTGAATAAAAAAAATATTTTCCTCTAGATAAGTGAGGAAAGTGAGTACAAAAGCTGTTTTTCTCTAAGCAAGTGAGGAAAGTAAGTACCAAAACTGTTTTCCTCTAGGTAATGAGGAAGATTGAGTGCTGTAGTAATTAGTAGGTTATTTAGTGCTTACAAGTTCTGAACAAGTGCTGATCACGAATAAGCAAATTCAAGTGCTAAAAGTAAGAATCTGTATCTGGACTAAACTAGTTACAGGAAAGGGGGGAAACAAGTGCAAATGTGGGCTTTTACATCAGAAAGTTGAGAGATATGGAAAAACTGCCCAAACGGCCAATAACTACAATTTCTGGGCCAGAACCACTCCTTATGTGGTAGATAGGTTACCTAGTGCTTACCACTCCCACTGATAAGCTAGAAGGCTTCCCTCCAAAACAGAAAGCTTGGGGGGGGGGGGCTCAGAAGCTTACATACAGTCCTGGATACAGCAAATCCGAATCTGGACTACATTAGTTACAGGAAAGTTTATATATATATATATATATATATATATATATATATATATATATATATATATATACAGAAAAGTACCTAAAACAGCAGTCAAAACAATTCAAATGCAGTGCAAGCTAGCACACTTGAGTATGTAGCAATGTTAGACCAAACAGTTTAAAAAATGCAATTAAATTAAAAATGACTAAAAACAATGCAGAAGGAGTCTATTAGGTAGAATGAGGTAAAGAGAAGAGACTGGGGGGAGTGTCCCAGATCAAATCTACAGTGGGGGCGGGCAACTGCAAAAATCTCCAAATTTAAACAACAACACAGGAATAGGGAGGGTGGATATGGGAAAACCAACACCTTCAGCAGAGATCTGAAAAACTATACAGTAAAGCAAAAATAACAGTGCACAACTCTGAAGTCAGCCAGTAATGATATAAAATTAGTCAAACAACAATTACCAGTACACAACTCTGAAGTGCCAGAAAAATATACTCAGCTCTGTATATCTCCAGATAGTTTGAAGAGCACTCTTTCAGGACACAGGAAGGCTCCAGCAATGATATAATTTAATGTAAATATTATTGAAGAAATAACAGTATTGTATAGTTGCAAATCATGGTATTGAAACCACAACCTCTGACTACAGTCTTATATTGGACTCATACAACTGCTTTGTGCTGCAGAGTAATGCATGTGTACCTGCTTTTACAGTTGATATGTGCATGCTCAATTTGATACAACTCTATAAAAGACCAAAAATGCTATCTTTAACTTTTAAAGCTACAATAACATTTCTCTTCTGCTGCATACATACCACTTGCTTCCCTCTGTCTCTCCAATCTAGAAACATGAGTCTGCCAATTGAACTCACATTTGGTGGGAGCTGGGAAGAGAACAGAAAAGAACAGAAGAGCATTATTCATACCAGGCTTGCCTATATTTAGGTTTCTAAGTCTTACAAGTAATCTTTTATTCTCATACTTACACAGCTGTGGGAAGTTTGCAGTCTCAAACTTGTTCAACCTATGGTTGAGAGTATCCATTTTATGCCTGTGTAGGTCATTATAATGGTGCCTACACTGTTCTAAAGTATGTGGGATACCAGTGGCATTGGATATAGCTTGGGCCATACTATTCCACACCTCAGACTTGTACTGGGAGCCAGAATAGTCCCCCCGTGGAAGCCTTTGGCTGTGGCACTTTACCAGGAGTCCAGTAAATATCCTGGACTCCTGGACAACCCACCTCTGTGCCCTTAACTTGACACCATCATCTGTAATGCCAGCCATGTCTACCAGCTGAACTAGAGCAATAGAAACTGATGCTTTCATGCCAATTCCAGTTATCACATTTACTGGTAATGTGCAAACCCAAGCAATGATGCCAACCATGTTTGCATGATGTTAAGCTGAATGTAGCAGTGTCAAGCAGGGAGAACAGAAATACTTGAAATTGGAAGGTTAATCTGACACTTGACCTTAGTTTGAGTGGTGTTTATTGATGTAGCCTGGAAATATATATTGGAAATTAGACTCTAACTGTTAGTTGAGTTAAGTTTGCAGACATGCACTGGGGGCATAAATGTAATGATGTGACACATTTGTTTTACCTTTATACAGTGAGGACAATTTTACACTGTGAGATTCAAACCTAGGCACTAGGGCAAAACATTTTCTTCCACAGTATTAATTTTCCATCTTGACCACAGAAGAAGTGCTGCTCAGACACAGTCTGGAATCATACATAAATACGGGTGACAGTTTCAGCTGTTACACATGCATGTCTTTGACCTGACAAGGTTATTGGATATAGATCGAGTTGTGTATATGTCTTATGTTAATTGCGAAACCCATATAAGTCTGGATGTTTATCTTTTCGGCTTCTTCCGGTTAGGGGTCGCCACAGCGGAACTCCGGTCCGCTAATGATTGACAGTCGATTTTTATGGTGCCGAGATGCCAGCCCAACACCCAACCTTCAGCGAAGGCATGCCCATTCACGCATGTCTTTCGGAGGCCACTCAATCACGGGGAGGACATGCAGACTCCACACAGAAGGCACTCCAGCCAAGAATCGAACAGGAGAACCTCTTGCTGTGAGGCAATGATGCTACCACTGTACCACTGCGTCTTTCAAATCTGGAAAATGGAATTATACTTACAGAAATATAGTAGACAGTATAACCTTAGTCATACATCTGAAAACACAACAATGGTGTCTCATCTGTCATAAATGTAATTCATATCAGCTCCACTATCTAAAGTGTTACAAGTGAGAGTGAGTATAATTAGAAGTGTACCAATAGTAAAAGTATATGGAATAACCTGAATTAGAACCCAGGATCATGTATATGGCACTTCTACACTTACACCTGTTGCCAGAAAAATGTTGAAATAATACTTGTCTGTTTTTCAATTCATTGCTATAAACTGCACTATCACAGCAGTAAAAATAGGCTGCACACCCTGTACTGGAACCCGGAACCATCTCTACTCCAACCCTGCACTTAAACCTGCTGCCACATGACTTGTCACATGTCATTTTCTAATTTCCTAATCATTCTTAAGGTCTCTGTGTTGACTGCCATGCAACATCCCTTTGCAGGTTTGGATGGTGCCCAACAAATTAATTGAATGTATCAGGATTCAGTTATTGACTATCTGAATCCTGTATGCAGGTTTTGGAGGACCTTGCTAGCCACTGTGCAACACTGCACAATGCTGCTAAGCAAAGTTGCATGAAGGAAAGCAAACATTGCAACAGTGTATTGTTTTTGACCTTTGACTTTTCACAGGCTTCCTGTTTGCAGGTGTTCTGCAGGTGTTCTTTCTATCTCCTGGGCGGGACACTAGTCCTATTTGCACACTGCCACTCTTCATGCAAATGGGATGAGCACAGCCAAACCTGACATTCATTTTCTCCATTTCCCATGTTTGTACTCAGAGATGCATCATGCAAACACTGGACCCCCCTCTATACCTGTTTGCCACACAAATAGCTTTGCAGCAGGGAACTGAAACATAAATAAAAGGGAAAAGTAGGTCAAATGCAGAAAAGCAATCTATGAAATAAGCACTACAAAATCTTTGTTAGTACACATTAGATATTTCTACACAGGTCTGGATTTGAACTCTCACTCCAATGAATCTTCAGAACGCAGTAAGGGTGCCTTATCTCTGTTTGCCAAAAAACAGCTTTGCAGCAACAAACTGAAATCATTCTGCATACAACCAACTGCAACATTGTCTACAGTAATATGAAACTATACAAGTGTTTTTTGTTCATTTATCTTTGGTTGTAGTGCACTAAGTGATCATACAACCATTTAAGAGTATTTCTTGCAAATGTGCAGCTCTGTCTTATCTCTCTATGTTTATTGGTCATTCTTCTGTTAACTGACCAGTAATCTGATGCACACAGTCTGTAAGTCATTCTGTATCATTGTCCTTAAAATGTTTGAAAATATTAAATGGCAGTAATATAATATGCACTTGCCAACAATTGAAGGGGAGGTTAGATGTTAATGAACAGAACCTGTGGATTGTGTGCTGCTTACTTATATTTCCAACCTTGACAGAATTACATCTAACACTTTGTAAGTCTATCCTGACACACCCACTGGGTGTAGGGCAGTCTGCATTGATGTTGTGTTTTCCTTATCCCATCCAATAATCACTCATGGTTGTGTTCCATTAAAAACAAACACTGAGGGAGTGCCTGTACTATGTTTGCACTATGTTTACATCTGATACATGGAGCCAACTATTTGGGATTCAGCAATTCTAATGAGTTCACACATCATTTGAATCTTCACCCTGCTAGCAGCCCTGAATCTACACCATAAAAAGGGAAATGTGTAGCTAGGGAAACTAAAGGTAAGGAAACTTGTTTATGTGGAGAACACAAAGAAGAGGCTATTACTTTGGGATATATCTACACATATGATTACTGAACATGAAAAGGAAAATATGCTTGCATTTTGTCAGCTACATACTGCATATGCTAAAATGTAATTAATAAAAATCTGTTCAATAGTTTATTTTTATTTATTTGCCATTTGTTGACTGGGAAAGTCTGACTAGGACAGAGCTTATTTTCAGTGGAGGCCTGGGCAGAAATGCTCCAGATGCATGTTTTTAGAATGTATGAGGAAACCGGAGTACCCAGAGGAAACCCACCCGAATGTAGGGAGAACATGCAAACTCTGCACAGAAGGCACCCCAGCCAAGAATCGAACCGGAGAACTTCTCGCTGTGAGGTGACAATGTTAACCTCTGCACCACTGCATTGCCCAATAAATATATATATATATATATATATATATATATATATATATATATACATACATACACACATATTGCTAAAGGCTTTTACACTTTTATCTCTATGCATTAGATAGAAGTGCACTAATGGCATGGGCATGTTTGTCAGGGTATTTCACAGATATACATGACTGGCAATACTTTAACATGGAATGTTTTGTGTTATATCTGTAGACATGTTTCAGGGACAGTTCACTTGATAGCACTTTTAATATTTCAGAGATGGCTTGTTAGCAAAATGTGTCATTTACCTGTCCAAGTAAGAACATTCAAGGATATTCTAATCATTCATATTATTAAACAGTATACTCCAGGTTCAACACTTAGCTTGTAAATCCAGCAGTTGCAACAGTTTTAGTTCAGGACTGACTCTGATGCAAGCAGTACACAGACAATACATGAGGAGGTACAGACTGTGACAGTTAGCTGGCATCAATGTTACTATATGTATGTGTGTAGGAAGAAGGTTTTAGGCCCTTAGGTGGTGAGTGAGTGTATTATGTGTTGTCTTTTAGAGAATGTGAGGGAAAATCGAACATGCCTATGTCTGCTTACACCCACAGCAGCTGCTGCTGCCCCCCTGACTTCTCACCTGTGTGTGGCTGTAGTGACCTTGGCATAGGTGGTGGGATCTTTGCTCCTTCTCCGTGATGAAGTTGTTTTCTCGGGATGATGTTGTGTAGCATGGCACATACTGTGAATATTTCAGTACTTGTCCATGGATTACACTGCAGGGCTCCTCAGATGTATCTAGGCACTGGAACTGTGACTTCAGTAGCCCAAAGACATGCTCTATGATATTTCTGTTTTGAGTGTGTGCCTCATTATGGTATTCTTCAGCGAGTGTGTGTGCATTTCTGATGGGTGTCATCAGCCATGGTTCCAGTGCATAACCTGCATCCCCCAGTAAATGACCCTGTGGGATATCCCACCTAGTGAACATCTTATACAGTTCAGAGGTGTAAGTCATGGTAATTACCTGGGTTGCCAGCCCAAATGTTTAAGATGATTCCCTTGGCATTACACATGACTTAGCAGTTAATAAGGTGGAAGCCGTTTCTAATAATGTATAGCCTTCCCTCTTCCCTGGGTGGTGTCTTAATTTCTACATGTTTGCAATCTATGGCACCCAGTACTTCATGGTAGTGTGCTACACGGTAGAACTCCTGCATATTTCTAGCCCTATCCTCAGAAGTACAGGGAAAATATATGTTGTCACTAGCATGTTGGAGCATAGCATTCAAGAACTGATGGAGGATGCTGGATGTTGATGCCTGTGACACCCCCAGCATGTCTGCTGTTGGTCTCTGAAAGGTGACTGTAGTTAAGATTCTAAGTGCTACACATACCTTTGTATCCACTGGGATGGGTCCCCCTCCATTTGTGCTGGCTCTGAGTTGTGAATGACAGATTTTGCAGAGTTCCTGTAGTGTGTCTCTATCTATCCTGTAGCACTCAAAAATTTCCACATCATGCAGATTGTGATAAGTTTTCTGGGGTCTGAAAATTCTTCTCCTTCTTGGCCTTGGTCTATTAGCAGCAGCATCATAGACTTCAGCCTGTTGCACATAGACATGAATTAAATCAACAGCAGCCCACAAACATTGTTTTTGTGTAGACTCCTTTCTGTGGCTGTATTCCAATAGGTTTTGGAACTCACAGGGAAAACCAGCACTGAGTCTACATGGTTGCTTTATAGTTTGTTGAATAGCTCCTCCATTTGTGATTGGATGATGAGCATACAGTTCAGCTGCTTATGCTGTAATTTGCATACTACTGCGTTTATCTTGTTTGTGTGGTGGTGTGTGGCTCTACACATCATGTAGAACTGCTTATTGAATTGAAAACGTAATGTGCACATGGTATGAACAGACCTTGTAGGCTTTACTGAATCTGGGCAGGTATCTTTTCTTATTCGCAAGTTTCTTTAGCAACATCAAGCAACCCAATTGAAACATGCCACACTTCTTTTCCTGCAAACAAGTAAACAGGGTGACAGTTCATCCTAGTTTATACACTCTGCATGAATGACTTTCATTAGCATGCATTTCAGTGTTTTGTTACATTTCTGTGCTAATCTATCATATCACTTTACTGATGATAGACCATTGTCTTCAGCTATTTAAATTTAAAGCACTGACATACTGATACAGTACCTTGCCATAAAGACAGTTCATTGGTCAGTAAGCATTTCTTTAGGGATACCTGCCCTTAGAGGATAACAGTATCAGTCTTCTGGCAATAGCCTTAACACTTATCTGTGGATAATGCTACTGTCTCTGGAAATTTGGTACTATAATCCTAAAAAGGATCAATATTTTAGTGATCAAGGATACTGCATCAGTTATGTCAGTACTTTAAGGTGAAACAGTTAAAGACATAAATCTACCATCCACAGATAGACAGGTTAGTTGAAAGGTTCAATAACACACTGAAGTACATGCAACAGAAAGTTATTGATATGGATGTTAAAAATGGGGTGCTGTTAACCTACTTAATGTCTGTAATCCAGGAGGTGCCATAAGCTTCAGATGCGTTATGCTGGATTGACTAAAATTGTTCCTGTCCATAGTAAAGGAGCACTCAGGTTTTACTAGAAAGGCTCACCTAGACTCTGCTACACTTTGTGGTGAGGGAAAGGTTAGTTTACTTTTTATTTGTTGAATTTTGTATTACTTTATTGCCTTTTTCTATTTTGAATACTGTGATTTGTTTTCTTTACCTTGTGTTTTACTTTTATTCTGCTTTTAACTTCATATTAAAACTTGAAAAGAGACCACAGCTCTGTCTCTTGTGAGTCAGGCAGAAATCAGAACAGATCAATTAAGGACTAAGATAGAATAGGTCAGTTAAGGTTAATCATCTGTGAACTGAGGGGGTGGAGCTAGGAACTAAACCTTCTATTGAAGGGGTAAAATAAAACATTTCAGAGCTTTGCTAGAAAGGCTCACCCAGACTCTGCTACACTTTGCTGTGAGGGAAAGGTTAGTTTGCTTTTTATTTGTTGTATTTTGTATTACTTTATTGCCTTTTTCTATTTTGAATACTGTGACTTGTTTTCTTTACCTTGTGCTTTACTTGTATTCTGCTTTTAACTGCATATTAAAACTTGAAAAGGGACCACAGCTCCGTCTCTTGTGAGTCAGGCACAAATTTTTCCCCATCCCCCCACCCAGTTACGGTTGTGTTCTTAAACATCACTGTCTTTCTAGTTGCCTTCACCTTATGTTAATTTGACCATATATATATATATCTCATTTCCTCTCTGCTTTTACTGGCTTGTGTGAGTAAGCGCAAAATTATCATTTTGTGAAATCACTCCCCTTCAACTATTTAAATTTATTAGCCATCATACTGTATTCCATAGTACCAGAATACAAAAGTGACCACCCCCTTTCAATCTATCTTGCTGTTTTAAAAATAGTGACTCTCCACTAAAACTTAACTTTTTAGACAGGTAAAACTTAAGTTACCTACTTTCACATCTAACTCCTCTAGTGCACACTGCAGTGTTTAGGATAAACCATTTTTTTCATCTTACCTTTAAGCATCCCTGTGACTAGCACTTGCTCTAAAACCTGCTGGAAAGCACCAGGAAGCCTTAAACTGATGCAAGCTCTCAACTCTCCTTGTTAATAAGGAGAAATTAATTGTAGGCACTAAACAGCCTATAATTGCAAAGTACCTTGCTAAGGTAAGGGAAAACAGCTCTTGTACTTTACAAAAAAAAAGCACCAAACTAGGCATGTCTAATGGTCAACTTCCAGTGATTTCTCCTGTCCACCTGGTGAATCTGGGCATAGTGGGGCAATGCAGCAATTGCCTCATGTACACAGACAACCCTCTCCTCCTACCACCCAACACTACAACCTGTGAGAGATGCACTTACATAGCCAAACTGGAAGCAAAGCTCTCTCCACCCAAGATTGTGCTAGACAGTCAAGAGGAGAAGGTTAACACCCACACTACACCTCAAGCAACACATAGCCCTTCTAAACCTACACCACCAACACCCTCACATAGCAACACTAAACCCTCCTGTGTGGAGGCCCTTAATAGTAACATGCCCAAGCAACCAGAACCTCCGAAGCTGAAATGCAAACAAATACCAATCACAACCAAAGTATCACATAGCTCACAACACCAGTGTTCCACCCAACAACAGTCCCTAAGGCAATACAACGTACCCAACACTTTAATTATAGGTAACTCTATAGTCAGGCACACTGATATTCCACTCACCAGACTGAACAAGGAGAAAATTACAGTCAGCTGCCTGTTGGGTGCCAGGATCCGCCACATGATGCATGCACTCAAGTCACTCCATGACAAGTACAAATATGACTCTGTCATTGCCCATGTTGGAGTGAATGACTTGAGACATACCTCCCTGGACTACATGAAAAGAGACATGGAAGAGCTCTCGGATCATGTGGCCCAGACAGGTATGACCCTAGCCCTGAGTAGCATCCTGCCTTCACCCAAAATTATACCATAGTATAAGGACAAAATGATTGACTTCAACAATTGGCTAAGCTTCTGGTGTCATTCAAAGGGGATCCAGTATCTGTCTGCCTGGGATGACATGATCAACAGACCATGATGCTTTGCCAGAGATGGTCTGCACCTGTCGCTCCTGGAATTCAGGTTACTGGCTAAAGCTGTTGCCACTCCTATAATGCCTTTCTTAGGCAAAATTCAAAGGACAAAACCACCACCGTAACAGGTACAAACATGCAAAATCTGAAGGTAATGCTACTCAATGCTAGAAGTCTAAACCTCAAAATGCACTCTCTCGAGGCACTCCTAAAAATGGAGAACATCGATATCTGTGCAATAACTGAGACCTGGTTCAAGGCTCCAGAGAGCACCCCTGCAATACCAGGCTACAACTCTTACCACACTTTTTGGCCACCAAACCGGGACCAAAACACTAAAGGTAGAGGAGTGTCCATATTCACCAAGGATATTCACACCACCAGGCTAGTTGCCCAACACAATGCATCTGAAATTCTCCAGGTGCAACTAACACTAGGTAAGACTGCAATCCAAATTGTAGCTTGCTACAGATCCCCCAACATGCCCCAAGATTCTCACTACACCTTTCTAAACATACTGGAAAATATTAAGATACAACCAAACACACTAATACTGGGTGATTTCAACTACCCTGCCATTAACTGGGAAAACTACTCGTGTACCAACACCTTTGCCCAATGGTTCTTGGAATTCATAAATTCCAATGTCCTGGATCCACTAATCCACAGTCTCACCAGGGGCTCCAATATCCTAGGCACGGTCATTACCAACATGGGAAATCGATGCTCCACACCTATGGTCACCTCCTCATTGGTCAGATCTGACCATAAGCTAATCCCCCTTGACATCCACATCTCTCCCCCACCCCCCAGTAAGAAAAGCTCTGTAACAAACTTCTCCAAAGCTAACTTCATGCTACTCAAGTCAGAAGTGACAAATTTCATGACACCCATGCAGACGGGAACTGAAAGTTCAACTGCTGAATCCTACACTAAGGCACTATATGAGCACATCTACTCATGCATGAATTGTGTCATCCCAAATAGAACCTAGACGCTCTCCTCCAGAAAATGGAAGCCAATCTGGTGGTCCCCTGCCATAAACAAACTTTACAACAAAATGAAGAAAAGTGTTGCAGAAAAGAGGAAAATCCTAGGATGCAAAAAACTCCCTTACCAGCCTAAGTAAGAAGCTGAGATCCCTCATAAAATCCTCCAAAGCTAGTTATGAAAATAAAATTGCCAAAGATTCCAAAGACAACCATAAGACATTCTATAGCTATGTCAAAAATCTAAATGGCAATGCAAAGATCTGCTCTGAGCTACAACAGAATGGCATTAAATATACTGATCCCAAGGATATTGCCAATATCCTGGCAGATCAATTCAGTGCCAACTTCACCCCCTCTCACCCCCTAAAGGGCCAATCTTAATACCGAAAGATTGCCAAATTCCAGTAATAATGGCCACACAGGTAAAATACTCACTCTCCAAAGCTAAGAATACAGCATCCATGGGACCAGATGACATCCCGGGCTGTGTACTACATGAACTACAAAATGAACTGGCACCTCACCTAAGTGTCATGTTTAATCATAACCTCACCTCAGGTTTCGTGCCCATTGAGTGGCACAGAGCTACAGTTATCCTACTCCACTAGGGGGGATCCACCTTGGATCCTGGGAACTACCACCTCATCAGTCTGACAAGCCTGATCTGCAAAGCCATGGAATGTATTATCATGAAAATTATAAACAACAACATTGGCAACCTTCAAACACTGGACCCCACCCAGTTTGGGCTCGTGAAGGGCCGATCTTGTCTCCTGAACCTGATCGACTTCTTTGAATCAGTCTCCAGAGCTGTGGACGAGGGTAGGGCAGTCCAGACAGCCTATCTGGACCTCACCAAGGCCTTCTATACCATCTCCCACTCTGGAATCATAGATATACTTACTAAGGTGGGCATTAATCCCTACATCACTCAATGGGTTGCCAAGTGGCTTACTGACAGAACCCACACTGTAAAAGTAGCCGACTCCAAATCCAGCTCCAGACAAGTGACAAGTGGAGTACCTCAGGGTTCACTCCTGGGACCGCTCTTGTTTGGCATTTACTTCTCTGAAGTACAGGCCAACACTAAGGGACTCTGGCTAACAAAGTTCGCAGATGACTGCAAACTGGGAGCCATTATTGAATCCCCAAATGATGTGGATATTCTACAAGAGGGCCTTACAGAAATAGATGCTTGGTGGCAGAGCCATGGGCTCAAGCTCAATGCCAAGAAATGTATAGTTATCTCCTTTGGAAAAAAAAATGTACTCATGAATTACCACATAGCTGGCAGTACACTAAACACTGAAAGTGTGATAAGAGACTTAGGGACATAGGTGGACAGTGGTCTCACCTTTGATAACCACATCACCACAACAGTCAGGAAATCCTTCTATGTGGCACACCTCATCACTAAGAGCTTTTCATCCAGAAAAAAGGAGGTCATTATCCCATATGTGTTCATCCCTCATTAGACCCATTATAGAATACAGAGCCCTGTTTGGTATGTATCTCTCAAGACATCTGTAACAACTGGAAAGGCTGCAGAAATAGCTCACTAAAAGAATCACAGGTCTAACGCAGATGCCCTATGCTGACCATCTAAAAAAACTCCAGCTATACTCTGTCGCATATCATCTACTCAGAGGCAATCTCTGCTTAACATACAAGGCCATGTCAAACCCAGAGCTGTTGGACATGCTACACTTAAAGAAATCCCAGTCCCTCAGAGCTACACTCTCCAGGGATCTAAACCTTGTCATCACAGTGAACAAACATGCTGGAGGGATAGGTTCCTGATCCAGAGACTCCCCAGACTCTGGAATAGACTGCCCATACATGTCAAGCAGAGCACCTCTTTGGCCCTCTTCAAAAGGAACCTTGATGATTGGATGGGAGATAGGACATTCACCCCAGGGATCACATCAGTCACCCTGCTAGACAGGGGTCCAGGGAGGTAAATATTGTGAGAAGAAATAGCCAGGGAATTGTTATGGCTAGGCTTGTATATGCCCTAGAGCCAATAGCCTAGTACCAACCTAGTACCAACCTATGAATTATATTTGCAGCCTTCATGGAGAGCAAATTGTTGAGTAAATGTCAAGGTCCATTTGAAGTGATTGAAAGAATATATGCTGTGAACTATGATGATATTAAGAAAGATAGAAAAAAATCTATCACATTAATGTATTGAAGCCATGGAAAGAAGAACATTTTGCAAAAACTTTGCAAGCTGAAATTCATACAGGAGAGAACAGTGAATCTTTGCCTGAAATGCAGTTTGAGGAATGCTTATCAAAAGTGCAAAAGCAGAAAATAACAGAAGTTTTCTTAAGATACAAAGGAGTATTTTCAGACATGTTTGGGAGAACTAAAGTGATAGAACACACATAACCTAGAGACAACACCAGGGATAAAGGTTAGACTAAGTCCTTAGAACGAGAGTCCCAAAAACAGCTAGTATGAGAAATTCAAAATTAGCTCAGGCTATTATTAATAGAAGAGTTATAAAATTAATTCAATAGCCCAATAGCTCTAGTTCCTATGTAAACCTGATGGAGGTTAAGATTCTGTAACAATTTAAGAGACATGAATAGTACATAAACATTTGATAGCTTTACCATGCCCAGAACTAATGAGTTGAAAGTGAACTTAGGAAAGGCCAGATATTTGACAACAATAGAACTGATGAATGGATTCTGGCACATACTACCTATCCTTTCTACCAAAGTAAAAACAACCTTTGTAACCCTTAACCACTTATTTATATGTTCATAGTTTCATTGATAAGCACTATGCTAGCTGCTCTTATGAATCATTTTAAGCCTAACCAATTTCCCTTTTGATTCTTGAATTAACCTATCATATTTGGTGTTACATCGGCCTAACATATCCCATGATTGATAATTATGTATTATCCCTAGTAAGACTAAGATCTACCATAGATAATTTGAGAGAACCCATGTGCAGGATAAAGCATTTAGGAGCTGCCTCTGTCCATTAGTACATGGAACAGTCCTGGGGTAAACTTTCTGTTTCCAATCCATAGATATAAGTTGTGCTTGACTATAGACAGCATCAGGTTGAGATCCCTAGACTGAGTATTTCTGATACTATTTGAATTGCTGTTGTGTTGTAAATCTATCAGTATTACCAGTCTCCAGAATAAAATCTTGACATTCCATTTTCTGTTTACACCATTTGATTCTTATTTTTATAGCTTTATTTTTTCATCTGTTAGATTTTCCCATGGTTTTATGTAGTAATGTTTTATCATTATGTACTTATACCATACTTTCCTATCTTTTTCTATATCATCAGTTTTTATCTTCCACAAAAATATTTTTTCTTGGTAAAATTTTATTTATTCATTTGTACTCTCTTTTTCTCTTTTACATCTTTACCACACTCTACAATTTATCATACTTATATTTATACAGCTTTACTACTAATTTCTCATCTTTTTATTTATCCAGTTTAACACTTTGTAAAAATGTTATGAAGCAGTTTATATCACTGAGTTAATAATCTTAAACCTCCTTTCTCTTTATTTACATACATCATTTTTTACTGGGTTTAATCTATAGCACAATATTAATGAAAAACATTATCTGCAATAATTCCTTTTTAAATACTCTTGGCAACATAAATTTACTTGCTAAGTATGCTATTTTCCCATCAATACTGAATTTATCAAATATGCTTTTTTGTGGAATGATAATTTATATGTTCTCCAAAACAGACATGCTTGTTTTATTTCTTCTATTCTTTTTTCCCATTGAATTCTACTTACAACTTTATTCCCAAATGTTATACCTAACAAAGAAATGTCATTCATTGTAAAATATCTACACTCAGTCATTACCACATAATCTAAACCTTTACCTTTCTTTTTATTTTAAAGCTATTCCTATGACCTGTTGATATTCATTTGTGGAAATCATTACTTCTTTTATCCAAATTTTGTTTTTTGCAATTATTATAATGTGAACTGCATAAGTTAACAAAACTGGAATTCTTAATCCTTCAGGTATTATATACCCATCTCCTTCACTTTGTAATTTATTTCACATACAAACAAACAAACTATCACATAAATAAGTAATGCAAAGTGTACACAACTCACTGGACATTCCTGTCTTGCACCACTCTTCATATGTACCTCTTGGCTTAACCAGCCATTTACAAGTATTTTACTTTATTATTATTAAATAATGGAATACATAATTTCCTAACTTTTTGTCATATATTATATTCTTTCATTATTACCCATAAGATTTCAAGTCCAATTGTTTCAAATGACCAAAATGTCATACTGTGTACAGAATCAGTCTTGATTTTTGCTTCTTCTTTTCAATTCATAATATCATCCACAATTTCTCTATCATTAGTAATACTTGACAACCCTTCCCCTTTATACTATATATACTCTTTTCCATAATATTTTCCATTTTAGTTTCAAATCTCATTTATATTATTTTCATAAAGATATTATAATCATTAAAATTCAATACTATTGGTCTCCAGTTTTTTGCCTTCTATCTTCCTTCTTCCATATGAATTTAAGTATTCCACTACACTTTCATTTAACCATTCATTCAAAATCTTTAAAAAATATAATTTTTGCTAATTCCTTAATTGTTTATGCATTTCATACCCTATTCTATCTGTTCCTGCTGCTAAATCTATATTTAATTGTCCTAATACTTTATCTAGCTCATTTAAATAAATCTCCCTTTCCAACTCTTTATTCTCTTTTTCTG